>NC_091828.1:115520000-115750000 GCF_038994185.2 Dermacentor albipictus
ACCTCAGTCGACGCGTACCGTGTTGGAACGATATTATGAAACATATGGAACATACACAAAGGCGCGCAGACAGGAACACAGCTGGATATTAGTGGCTAGGGGCTATCGGAGTCTGACCACACCTCCTTTTCGCTGTCGACTGACCACAGAAAGCTATCTTAGGTTCCCTTTAATGCATTAGAAATGCCGAACTTCCGGAGGCTCCCGCAACTATCGTCTGCGGCAGGGCATCCCACGTACCATGGACTCACCTTGCGATGTCTTCGAACGTCGCTTTCTTCAGACGGCAGAATAACTTACGATTGTAACACACATGCAAATATGAACACACCTCTTATTTAAAAAAAGTACGTGTTAGAATAGTTCGTCTGTCTGTCTACAATATTACAAAGTCTTACTACAACGCCACATTGTACTGTTTGTAACAAAACGCACCGGCTGTGGCCGGTGGCCGTGATATTCTGCTCCGGGGCACGAGGTCGTGGGTTCGACTCGCAGCAGCAATGGTCGCATTCCGATGGGGACAGTGGGCAAGAACGCCCGTGCACCATTCTTCGGGTCAGTGAACTCCGATTTATAAAAAAAAAAAAAACTAATCTACATAAAGTTCATTGTCCGTCTGGATAAGGCTACTACAAGGTCATTCACAGTCAACCGCGCAGCTTTGGGGAGCGACGACCGCGGATGCAGCAAACAGGACGATCCGACATCACAAACATCACAAACTACGAAGGCAGCGCGGCCCTCTTTTGAAACATCGCTTAAACGCAGGTTATCGATCGTACCGAAGAACGTGCCGACCAACAGGCTCGGTCCTGTCGAGTTGCGAGCCGAGAGAAATATGCATATAGAGGATCATCGTGTCGCTGGCGCAGCACGTTGAACGAGCGCGCGCCCTTCCGGTCCTGGCGTAATCTCGACACCGGAGAAGCTCGCTCGCGACTCTCGTTGCAGCGATAACACGCGTTGCAGGCGCCTTTCTAGGGACCACTACACAACACATAGTTCCGTCAGCGGTTGCTGAATGCGCGGTATCAGTCATGTTACAGATTATACGTAATTTGGTTGTACTGTGCCTTGCGCGAGCTATTTTAAACCTCTTCCCGAAAACAGGTTATCCCTATCCGAAAAAACAACCACATCATCATCATCATCATCATCATCATCATCATCATCATCATCATCATCATCATAGTTATCTATCTATCTATCTATCTATCTATCTATCTATCTATCTATCTATCTATCTATCTATCTATCTATCTATCTATCTATCTATCTATCTATCTATCTATCTATCTATCTATCTAATCTGGAGCCGGAGGGAATGCGACATTCTTCTGCGGTTGGAATATAGCTCACGTTCGTCGTAACAGATAAGGTCTAGCGCAAGTGTAGGAAGGAACAATACACAACGATATAAAAGATGCCCGAAGAAAAAAAATCATGAATTTTCCAAAAATGTTCATGAATATTTGAATATTTGAATCATGAATCATGAATTCATGAATCATGAATTTTTGAAATCATGAATATTTCCAAAATTGTTCAACTACTTGCAATGAAATTGTCCCCATCGCAAGAAGCGCCAGCCCAGGCGAAAGAATTCGATTGGCATTACGACTTGATTTTCGAATGTCAATTTGTAGTCGGGAAAACTCACCAGAAGGGAGAAGAACAAAGGGGGAACCCAGCTTTACCTGCTGGCAATGTCCAGGATCATGCCTAGTCGGTGCAGCTGACCTTGAAGTTCACTACACCGAGCATCGCTTTACCGAGTTTCGTTATACCGAATGTTTGTTGTAAAGCATAGCGATTCCCTGAGACATACTGATATGGCGTAGCGTCGATCACATAAAAGGCCGAAACACAATAGGCCCTTCGAGACGTGTTCCTGACTGCAGCAGATCACAAAGCGAGGACTATCTTTTTTTTTTCATTTTTACGTGCAGCAAAAGAGTCACTGAAAATGCAACCATAATAAGTGTTTAGCAGGCGCCCGTAGAGGATTGTCAGCACGAGGTCATGTTGAAAGTTATTCAAGCCACCGCGGTATGTGTAAACCATAGTAACCTAATCAAAATGGCGTATTTATACTGCGACGACCACCAAGACGATACATTACATTAGAAGGTTATTCGCAGCCAGGCTTCGACATCGCTATAGCCATCTCGATGTGAGAACTTTGTGATTGTTACGCTGTTCCAGCGGCGACGTGTGTGCGTTAGTGCGCGCGCGTGCGTTATCTATACTCGTGTCGCAAGCTACGTGAAAGGAGCGCCGTAATGACGTCAGAACGCCTCATGAAACCGCTCAGCGATATGTGCGAGATAGTTCGACGTGAACCGATTCGCACAACGTACCTGTTGTCTCAGACGGCGCCTCGGTGACAGGCGTTCTTCATGACGTCATCGTTACTAGACTTCCGCACATTCACGACTTGGCTTTCCCCATGCAGATGTGCGTCTTAACGGTGACGCAAGTACACGACCCAGCCGTCTTTCCTTCTCTCTCTCCCTGACTCGTCATACACACTCAGGCACCCCTCAAACGCTACACATTAGCAATATGTGACCGGCCATACCTCTCTCCTGGTTTCCTTTCGTCGGCGCACAACGTACTATTCCGCATGAGTGTATGAACGAATATGTGAACGGTATTGAAATGCGTTAAGTATACTGTATGTATACGACTGCGGTGAGGCGACGGTGCGACGCGGGTTCACTTTGAGCCTAACAGAACGCAATCCACAAGGTGGCTGTGCTGGATGGTGTAAGGTCGTTGTGATTGTTCGCCTTGGTTAACTCACGTACGCATTCTCGTCTTCTCTGGGGTTCTGCCTGTGTTTGTGCATCCGTTGCCTTGCAATGTTGTGATGTTGGCTCGCACCCGAGCCGCTTCCCTGAGAACGCCTGCTTTTGGAAGGCGGTGGCCGAACGTGGTCTGGTGAAAAAGGCTAGCGGCAGGAGTCCTCGAGCACTGGTTCTGGCGAGCGCCATAAATCGCGCGGGTCTGGAGAAGGCAGTTTTTTGGGGGAGTGTTTTGGGTCGGGCCGAGGCGGCTGGGGTGGTTCGAGTGGAGCCCACCACCGGTGTGAGTTATATGGACCCCGGACACATGGTCGCGCGGCTGAGGGTGGAGAACGTGAGCGGCTGAGCGGGCGGTGAGTTATATGGAGCCCGGACACATGATCGAGCGGCTGGGGGTTGATCAGAACGTGCACGGCTGAGCGGGCGGCGTGGACTGAGACTTGGGAGACAACGGACCGATCGCGTCAAGTGCACGATCGGAGCGACGGACTGCCCCGAGGCCTTTGCTCAGCAGCATTCGTTAATGTGGGCTCGCTTTCCTTGTTTACTCGGTGCAACCGCTAATGTCTGTCTGTAAACAAATTCAGTTCAAATTATTGACATCCGCGATCTTGAGCCCCGGAATACCGAAGCACGAGAACAGTGTAGCGGCTTAGGAAAAGCCACAACGTCAACAAACCAAGGAGAAAGAACATGGTGAAGGAAGAAAGCAAAAAAAAAGAAAAGAAGAACCATACTTATGGTTTTCGTCCGGGGTGTACTAGGGAGTTCAAGCATGTTCGTATCATACATACAGTGCTAACGTTTGGGGAATAACGTAACGCTGGATAGGGGTAAATAAGGCAACAGCACCAGCGCCGGCAACGGCACCTAGCGACTCTTAGTTCCACCAGGTTCATGATTATGTTGCCGCCGACATAATTACGGCAGTAGCTAAGCGCACCGCATAGTGCGTCCTTGCAATGACAAGCTCGATGCGCTCTGGTTGAATTCCATACCACGAGACGGCGCCACCAGTAGTACTCCTGCTTACGCCTAGGTGTCGGTTGTTCCGGCATTGCAGTATTCTGTGCAGGATAATACGCATATACTTACAAGCCAAAACCCTCTGCCAATCAACTGATAGCACTGAAAAGCGAATGGAAGAAACCAACTGCTCGTGCAATAAGTTAAGGAGCTTTTTTTTTTTCGCTAGATACCGGACAATTTTATTGCGGCCTAGCGTTCCCGCGCACCTCGAATGAGCGTGCTCTGCCAATATATATAAGGTATTCTTGGTCACATGCACGTCTGCTCCTGTAATGGGACTCTCGCCATCTTGGCTCGCGGGGCGCTTTCCAAATGCGCATTCTGCGCGGCTGTTATCTAGTCCAATTAGACGGCGAATCACAAGGGAGTAACTAAGGGTTACAGGTTCTCATTCCTGCAGGCTCTTTGGATGGGTGACGTCAACGCGATATAATCGTGCGAAGGAACGGGCAGGTTCGGTGCATCGACGCACTCCAAGCGTCATAAATATACGTTAGCGCCTATTCTATAGGAGACCGGTTTCTTGCTTGTCGAGATACCTAAATTACCTCCGTGAGTGATCAGAAATAAGAGTGTAGCTAGTTAAGTATACGGACATGAGTGGCCTAGAGCGTATAACCGAACTGCAGAATCTGAACGAACCTTGGACTGCCGGAGTCTCAGAAGACGCAGCTTATAATTAACAGACGTCACAGCGCGGAATCACCCGTGTTACGTATCACGAGGTGTTAAGACATATTTCTGTTTCTTTCTGTACGGTTCTCCACTTTCGAAGGTATAGAAAGGCCCAAAATGCAGCAGTATTCTCTATAGCCATTCCTTCTATCTTAATCGTATACCGCTGGGATCCTGCTAATCTGGAAGTTTTTTAGCTTCGTCTGTAGTGGAGCTGTGTAGTTTTTGAATGCGCCACGCACTCGAAGAAGGTGCACTGAAACAAGTTCGGCGAGTTGTTTGTGAGTGAATACGTCGAAACACTCGACGGGAGCGCAGAACAAGTTCTGTATAAGAGAAGCCCGAGGGGCGGCGCTGCGGTGTAATTATGCCTCGTAACCGTCCCGGCGGAATGCGAGAGTAATTAGTTCGGCATTGCTCTTGCCACTATCAGAGGAAAGAAACTAAAAAAGAGAGAGAGAGACAGGTGGAAGGGAGAGCGAGTCGCTTCAGGAAATTTTAGGCGGCAGAGCGAAGCATGCGCTAAACTACAGTCATGTAGCTTTCATTTTTTTTCCCGCCGACTTCTTGGACGGGAACAAATTTCCTTCGCTTCTGACGCTTAAACATCGCGTGCGACCAGGTTTCTGCAATTATAGTGGTTGTATGTCTACCTCCTAGGCGACAAACAAACAGCTTGAAGACTTGACCGTGCTTTCGCAGAATATCACCCGTCGTAACTCCGTAGAACGCTCTATAAAGTGTCGACCGTGGAGTTGTGTTCTGTGTGTTGTTTCACAATGATTCCCAGCTATTCTTCCAATTTTTGTGTGTCTTCACTGACATCCCGGGAAAAAATGCCTGTGGCTTGGCTAAGGTTAAGCCCAGGATGCGAAGCATACTAGCCTTTATTTTAACGCGACAGCGTTAAGGAGCTCGTGTCGCAGAGAAGCCGGTGTCGTCGGCGTCGGCTCAGGCGTGCGGCGCTTGCTCAGGCGCACATTTCGTTGTCGCGCCGAACGCTGCGTTGCTCGACGCTCACCGCGTCCGATGCGGGGGGCGACGCCGCGAACGACGGCGCGAGTTGGAGCCCCGTTTCTCCTCTGTCGTGACGTCACGGTGTCACGTGGTATTGAAGGCGACACCGCCGCGCCTGAGGAGCTGGGTTGAGCTCTCGAGCGACGGCGCGAGTTGGAGCCCCGTTTCTACTCTGTCGTGACGTCACGGTGTCACGTGGCATTGAAGGCAACACTGCCGCGCCTGAGGAGCTGGGTTGAGCTCTAGTAATATGCTTCGCATAAAACAGGCCTGCGGTGTCGTTCTTTCTGACTTTTATTACGTCTCCATTGTTTCTTCCACTGTTGAATGTCTTTAAAGAATTAATGAAGCAAGTCTTTGGATAAAGCTACTTCTGCTGGTCATTTCTGCATCGAGCCTTACCCTTTGTCGCTCATTCAAGAAAGTGCGAACTGTCTTCTGTGCCAACTCCGTTTAATAAAGTGGCTGTACCCACTGCACTGAATTTGACTATCTGTTGTTGGGCACGAGGGCGAGGGTTCGATTACCGACCGCGGCTGCTGTGTTCCGGTGGAGGCCGCACGCAAACACGTCCACGTATTTCCGCTTACACTCTCATCTTATCAAATTCTGTGCAGCTCAGTCAAAGCTTCAGATCGCATCAGTAACAGAGGATAGATAATCGGAGGAAGGGCTCGTCCATTGTGCCACTGTGCGCCGCTAATCCATCGGTGAAGCTCTCGTTCAGCTAATATTAAGCACGGAAGGGTTAGCGGTGGACAGCGGACCAACCTTTCTGCATCTCGTTCTTGATTGGCTGACGCACCCGCCGTGATTGCTCAGTGGCTATGGTGTTAAGCTGCTGAGCACGAGGTCGTGGGATGGAATCCCGGCCAGGGCGGCCGCATTTCGATGGGGGCGAAATGCGAAAACACACGTGGTACTTAGGCTTAGGTGCCCGTTAAAGAACCCCAGGTGGTCGAAATTTCCGGAGTCCTCCACTACGGCGTGCCTCATAATCAGAAAGTGCTTTTGGCACGTAAAACCCCATAATTGGATTGGATGAAGCGATTCGTAGCTTTTACGGCACTGCATGGATTCGGTGAGACGCTTCAAAATTTGAGCTAGTAGAAATGAATACGGAGTGCTCATCTACAGGGTCTCCCGCAAGCCATATCATCCTTCGGGATGTTAACACAAATAAATAAATAAATAAATAAACAAACCAGTGTTTATTTTCGCGAACACTGAGATTCCAGCCGAAGAGCTTCAACGTGACAGACGCAGGACGGAACAGTGTATTATGATGAACTGTATTTAGGGAAACGTACTGTAGTTGGCACCGATCGCGTGTTTCGATGTTTCTTTATCTCTGTGTTTCTATCTGTCTAACTATCTTTATCTATGCCTTCCTTCCCTGGCATAATAACTGTGCTCAAAACGATCAAGTATTACAAGCAAATATTAGCATACATACAGTGACACATCAGTTCTAAATCTGACGCATAAGACAAATGGCTCCGGGAGTTCACAAAATATAAATGTTCCCCCCAGAGGCCAATGAGGTCCCTCTTCAGTGCCACGTTCCAAGCACAGCACGAGAGAGGAGATTTGTTTGGACCTCGTTATTTCCAATTGTTGTCCATGTCGATCTACGTGCTTCACCGTCGGTGTCCGTTAACGCACACCCGCCTCGGCACGGACGCGGCTATATAATGCGTTTCTTCTTCGCTCGTACACCGCCTCGTACACACATACTTCACGACGCGTGGCTGAAGCGGCGACGACATGAATTGCGCGGCGAGTGTAGGACCTTCATCCATGCAGACGAGATTTGCATAGCGGAAGCACCGCACCTTTGCGCGTAGCAGACGGCGCGCAGCAGACGCCAGGTTTCCCCCCCGCTAGTGACGTCAGCGGAACGCGTGCGCCCCCGTCCCTCTGACGTGCGCAGTTTCCGCTAAAAAATCAGAAGAGGAAGAACCGGCGTTTCACCGGGAAAACGTCGTCGAACGGGAGTGTTCTCACGTACGCTGAGGATTAACAACGATTACATCGTCCGAGATCGCAGGCCGGGTTTTTTTATAGATCAAACCAAGAGGCCAACGGAGGTTTAACGGACTGCATCGCTCCGTTGCCAGGACGGCGAACGTACATGTTGGCGGCTGATGGCCATCTGCCACGAAAGGAAACCCGATACTTTCGTCGTTTCGAAATCCATTATAGTTCTGCCTGTCCGAAGGCGTTGTTTGAAGACTTTTATTTTTATTGGTTCACTCCTCTCACAATAACGAGTGTTTGAAAGCGTGCTTTGCTTAGCTTTTGTTCACGCAGTGCTCAGACGTGGCAGATGCAGCGTTAATACCCTGTTAGTGTGTAAAAATTAATGTATTCCGACTGTGATACTTGAATTGTCTAGAAGGCTTCGTTTTCATACGGCTTTGTCGTTTCGTCTATATGAAGGCGATACACTGTTTGTGTTCAAATTAATAAGCACATGAGAGAGATCAAAAGAGAGAGTGAGAGAGAAAAAGAAACTGGCAGACAGACGGAGAAAAACAGAAATAGAGAGAGAGAGAGAGAAACTCGCAGGCACAGATAGAGAACACATAGTAATACATAGATATAAAGATACAGAAACACACGTATAGAGAGTTACAGATAGAGAAACACACGCACACACACTATATATATATATATATATATATATATATATATATATATATATATATATATATATATAGAGAGAGAGAGAGAGAGAGAGAGAGAGAGAGAGAGAGACCTGAAGCGCCTTGCGCATGCTACTGCGTTTCATTTTTCAAACAGTGACCGGTCATCTAATCTTTCTAACGCAATGACGAACGATCTTCTCATAGCATCAAATTGAGAATAATGTCATAAAAAGATGATGGATGGTCTCGTCGCAACCGCAGATGGGGTGAAGAGCTATAATTCATTCCGACGACTGCGGAAAACGCTTTCACAATTGTAACATCGACGGTTAGTTACCTCGCCTTTAACGTGGAGCGATGGCTATACATTTAGTCAGGCGCTGTTGACTAAGGGCCTTCCTGGTAGTTACGTGGAGTTTTGATCAGGCGTCAGTGTTTTTGACAACTTCTTTCTTTTTCGCCTTCGCTTCATTAATCTCCTATTTGTTACGCAGTTTATAGGCATTTGCGGTTATTTCCTTCGTTTGACTACAGGTCACGCTGGATGCGCGCGCATAGAGAGTGAAATAACTGGCGTTTTTTCTCTGCGGCGTAAGCGATGCAATCGAAATGCGCCTGTCAGGTTATCTGTCTATCGCAGGTGTCGCAAACTATTCGCAGCTCTGGGAACTGTCTGCCAATAAGGGCATCGCCTTTTTTTTGAACACAAGGTATACGTGGGTTTTTTGCAACTTGTGTGTCTGAGAGAGCACTATGGTTTTTCCACACACACGCGGGTGCTTATAGAGTCAGTTAGTGAACGATGTTAACTTCGCGCGTTCGTCGTCTGCTCTGCTGCACAAGAAGAAGTTGCAGACGACAAGTGCCTGAAAGAAGGTTCTGCGTTGCAAAAGATGCAAGGCGTGTCCTGACGCTTTCCCGCAATTGACTGTACGCAGCATCGCGAAGCGAACTCCCTGCTAGTTTAAGGACTAAATACGTTACCACGTTGATTCAGCTTCGGATTCACTGCCCGCGTTGTAGTAACTCGCGGGAGCGTAAGCAGTCGACGTAAAGCAGACGACATGAGTAGATGACGCACGATGTAATATATTCCGGTTGTCAACTCCATACAGAGATACCGCTTTAGGTACGAATACGTGACGTGGTTGCTTTTTGATGGACGGCTAGATGAAGTCAGCTTATGCGTGTAAACGAGCTCCTGAGTCAGAAATACACGCTGAGTGCTTTGAACACTGTCTGGGGAAGTTGGACGGCTTAACGTGATTCGACTGGAATCACACGCACATATTACCTATGAAGGTCAACCAGTGTGTGCTACGATTGCCTTGATTACTTTTTTGGTAGACAAGTCGGCTCATTTAATGGCTAACATATAATTTGGCGCAAACTATTGGCACGAAGGGAAGGACAGGAATGCGCCTGCCCTGTCCATGTTTGTCGTGTTCGACTAGTTTGCACCAAAGACTGCGTTGCCGATGTAATTGCCTTACTTCATGTAATTATTTTCTTTAAAAAATCTGGCAACATAATGCAGTGCTGCGGCAGACGATAATTGTTGGCGATATCTTCATTTGATTCAGCAGCAGTACAATCAAACAATGAACAATTCAGCACAGAATACGGAGCAGCACACTGACGAATTCCTGCATATTGTCAGATCCGCCATCTTGTGATCACTGATTGGCTCATAGGTCGATTACGGTCTCTCTGATTGGCTGAAAACGCGAACGCAGCGCACTCTGGAATTTTGCTTGGCCCAATTTGATGATGTCCACAATATCACCCCCGGGCAACTGACATTTATTCAGATCGTTCTTTACAATGTGGTGCGCCGACCATGACAGAGGATGTATACTGTGACGCCGTTTACATTTGATGCACAGAGTGGATTGTTGCGACTGCTCCTTCAAAAGGCCGGTTGCTACAGGTGATCTGACTTTCGCAACCAGTGTGAACGAACAGCTCCCAGATTTTCCTCTATGCACGTTCTTCGAGTAACTTTGCATACGACGTTGAAGTGGACGACGTCCGGCGTGTCGTCACGTCGGCGTGTCGTCACGTGTCAAAGCAGCACTAGCAGACGACGCGTGCGCGAGATGTTACCAAAACTGGAAAGTTTCGCTAATTGCGTGCAGTGTGGCGAAACGTTCATAGCAGTTGCCGCAATGCACGGTGAAAACCCTTCTCTTACCACGTTTACCGAGTTGATTCAGCTTGTATTCTTAATCGCGCTGCTTTATAAGGCTCGCAAAAAAGGGGAAAAAAAAGAAGAGAGCAAGCAGACTGGTGGTGTCATGTTCCGGCTGTCGACTTTAAACAGGAACTTCCTTGAGTGCCTACGTGCATGACGTGATTGCTTGTGAATGAACAAGTGTGATTTGGTCCCGCGTGTAAACGTGCTGTGCAGTTACCACTCCTTGCAGAATACGCTGCAACACAGTCTCATGCTGTTGCCATGTTTTCTTGTGGCCAAACGATATCGTGGTTATGCTATATCTCAACTTTCTCTCTCTCTCTCCTTCCCCCGAAACGCGCTTTGTCGCGTTCGTGATATGTATAATAATGCAGCGTATAGTTGTGCTAATATGCAGTTGAAGATATAATTGACCTTAAAAAGAAGTGGCGTGAGGGAAGCAGTAAAGTGGTTTAAAGATAACTTTTTCTTTTGCTTAGTTTATTCGATTTTATTATAAATTCACGTATCTTCTCATAATTTAGCTGTGTACTGAATGTTGAAGGGCACAGTTCACCCGTAACTTGCTTTATCCAACAGTTCCAGAAATTCAATGTGAACATATATATATATATATATATATATATATATATATATATATATATATATATATATATATATATATATATATATATATATATATATATATACGAGAAGAAAGGGGGTTAACCGAGGGACCCGGTAATTATTAGTCATATAATGAGAAGCCAACAAACACTGACACCAAGTACAACATAGGGGAAATTGCAAGTGCTTAATAAATGAAATAAAGTAATGATAAATTAATGGAAATTAAAGTGGATGAAAAAACAACTTGCCGCAGGTGGGAACCGAACCCACAACCTTCGCATGTCGCGTGCGATGCTCTACCAATTGAGCTACCGCGGCGCCGTTTCCCCATCCACTTTCTTGGGTATTTATGTGTACTAGTAGAACCCTGGGAGTGTTAGCCAGCGCCCCCACTCACAGACCTTGGCGGCGGACGTGGAACGTCCTTTTTGCCGCAGGCGTCACGAGAATTGCAATTGCAATTGCAATTGCAATTTCCCCTATGTTGTACTTGGTGTCAGTGTTTGTTGGCTTCTCATTATATGACTATATATATATATATATATATATATATAGAGAGAGAGAGAGAGAGAGAGAGAGAGATAGAGAGAGAGAGAGAGATGATTATTAATAAAATGGCAGAGAGGGCAATGGTGTTTGCTCTTCTAACTTCATATGCGGTGCTAAGATTAGGGGAAGGACAGAAAAAAGTGAGTTATGAGTGGTGGCAATATGGAATGAAGACGTGAAAGCTGGACCTTTGAGAGCCACGAGTCAAGCTTCATGCTCTGCAGCAATGCCAGTATGACGCGCGAGCTGCTCCGAAACTAGATTTACATTCAGACGAAGGCCCGAGTAGCCCGTCTTCAGCGGGCGGCCCCACCATATTATTCGACAAGGCGGTTGTGGTCAGTATGAGCGGTCCATTCCCGGTCTTGGAAATGTCAGGTTGCCGAACATGGGGTTTACGAGACATGCGAGGTGTTTAATGTCATAGAGCATTATGAAGGACGCTCACTATTCTTCGCTGTCGGCGTGGACGCAAAATAAGCGGGTCCGATCTCGGGGGCTGCCTAATCAAAGGCATGTGGGTGGGCCGATCCTGATACTATCGCATGATATGTGTCTTCGCGAGGGTTTCAACCATTTTCGGTATGATGATTCCTGCAGGACTCGTGTAACACTCTTCAAGGAATATCCAGCACGGCAGAAAACCAAAACGAAAATTAATGCGCGATATCAAAGCCACCATCAACCCTAACTACATAACTTATGTAGGGCGCTCATTGGTTCTTCCTGAAATTTAGAGAGCTTTGAAGAGTTGCACAGTGCTGAGGTTAGACGTCTGAGCGGAACCTTTGGGGCCAGCCACCCAAGGCGTGTCAGACGTCCTGGGCACGACGCGAGAACAAACTTTGCATACCTGGGACCCATTCTTCACGTACGTGTGATTGAAAATTAGAAGTTTGCAGCTCCATAAGCACGAAAGACTGAATCAAGAATATTTTATATTTATTTTTGTTTTCTTCCCGATTTAGTTGCACAGAATACAAATTTGCTTCTTGAAGTACGAAATTCGGATCAGAAAGGGTTAAAACGCTTTGAAGAGCAGATCAATTTCGGCGGCAATGTAATCAAAGGCAAGGTGGACAGATCCTTATAATGACGCCGCATTACATAGTACACAGTTATTCAAATGCAGCATGGGCACTGGGGGATCCAGAGGGTTAGGGGGGAATGTCTGCCCCTCCCCTCCTTGAGGCTGCTTTGGATCCGTCCCTGTTCATGGGTTCAGGTGTTTCTCGATGTACTGTGCGCGTAGTGTTATGCCAACAAATGAGGCCAATTCATTCCAATCCAGTCTATTCCCTCGTGCAGGTGTCTACAGCTGTCCATCGACCCGAACGACGGTTCTGTGCGCATCCTGCGGGACAGGAGGGCCTCCACACCGTCGTCTGACTCACTGCGAGAATTCAGGGGTGAGTAACGGTCCGCTGGGCACACACCTGCCGGCACCCGCCACTGCACCACCGTTTTATGCACACACGTCACCATGCTTTGGCCCATACCGGCGCCTCGTATACTTTTACCCGTCGAGCAGCCGGATTAGTTCTGCGCAGCGTTTCGTGAACAGTCGTTGTTCTTGTTCTTACGTTCGGCCGCAGAGATAGCAAAAGGGCTTTGCGTAACTACCACTGACCACTGACCACCACTGCACCATGTTTCGTCGCGTTCCCATTCTTACTTTTCCGCGTTCCCACGCGTAGGACCCGTTGAATGTACACGCTTAAACAGTATTTTGATAAACTCTGTTTGGAGAATAAGCTATACATAGAATTTTGAACATTAGTTTTTTTTTTCATTGTCTGCGTGTGTCATCGTGCAATGTCCAGTCGTGAGATATTTATATGAGAAGGAACACCGAATTCGTTCTTAAGCAACAATTACTCATGATGTGTGTATTCCAATATGAAATGTTGTTCTGCAACAAGAATATTGCAATTCACTCGTTGGGAATTAGGCAAAGTGGGGGAAGTTCAGGAGAAAGGGAAGCTATCCTGTGCGCTAGAGAGTAGAAACTCGTACGGTTTTCCTCAGAATAAAGCTTCGCAGTCGAAGTAAAATTTGGGCTGCTGGTGCCAGGAACAACGCCTTACTGGGGCCGTTGTACTATGGGAATAAACAAGGAGGCTGGTTGATCGTAGGGCGATATTGAGTTATTTGACAACTAGAAGCGCAACAACACTGAATACAGCAAATCTGTTAGATTTGCCACCTTGCTGCGGCATTCCCCTTATCTACGTTGCTCATCGGTCTGCGGTCACGTCACCGGGCGTCGGGGCAGTTGAAGGCTTTGTGTCCAAGGTGCCTCGAAGTGTCCCTATACATTACGGTTGCAGTAGATGCTCGCCTTTTGCTGCGTACCCAGCTCTAATCGCTGAGTACAAGACAACAGATACTGCAAAACACGGCTTGAATCCACACACAGCGCGGGTCTTACATCACTCATATATTAAACGCCGAACATTATGCCTTAAGGCGAGGCTTCTTAAAAAAAATGGAAAATATTCCGTATGCGAGATAAATACTTCGAGGTGCCTGGGTGTGGGCAGGCCAATCTGAACATTTATGCGCGTTAACTTACGGTTCCGCAGGCTGTTAGTTCCCCTAATTTCATCATACTTTCGCTTGACCATCATAGTGTGCCGTCTGGTAACGGATGCGAAATAATAATTATGAGTGTGTGGTGTCCATTTGTCTGTCCTTTGCTTTATTCAGTTCGCGTCAAGCTATCGGGTCTTCTTGATACCCTTAGCTTCTTCCACGCTGTGCCGCGAAGAAAAAAAAACATAACGTGGCGGGTTAAGCACAGATAGCGAGGAACCGCACAAATCAATGAAAATACTATAATGGAGACATGTGCTGTAGTCATCGAAAGGAATGTGAGCATGAAAGAAATAACAGTTTCAGCGCTTCCGCCATTGCGTGTCATCCCATGATGATAATACGGTAACACTCGGCCTTGAACATGCTCTACGCTTGTAGCAAGATGTTCTTGCCCACGGAATGATGGTCTAGATTACTGAAACTCTCTAAAAAAGACAGCGATTTGGAGTAAGATGGAAACTTGAGACAAACATCCTGCAAGTACAATGGATTCAGCACATCATTTGCACCTTCCCCGGCCATTCTGCTTAGTTCATTGCCTATTCTGTGTGCTCTGAAAGTGTGTAGATTGGTTGGGTTTTCTGGAAGCATCTCTTGAGTGAGAAGGCAACCCCAGTAGCAACAAGGAACAGAAAGGCACAACGCCAAAGCAATAAAAACGCCAACGCAACAAGTAGAACACAAAAAGGAATGACACGTTCGTTGAACAATCGTCAAGGGATAGCGAACCGCCCAGAGCAGGCTTTTGGACAAAGTAAGGACAAAGGGTTTGTCAGGGTCCCGTGACAGAGATGAGTCCTCATGTGGGAACGTTGCTTCGAACTTGAGACCTACCTTCATGGGTCACTGTTGATTACAAAAAAAAAAATGGCTGTGGCTTAGGTAAGGTTAAGCCCAGGATGCGAAGCATACTAGCCTTTATTTTAGTTGTTGAACCACTGTTTAGCCTGGTGAACTGCTGTTGCTTGGCTATATTTGGTTCGGATAGACGAAGAAACAACTCATGCATTACTTCTTCGCCTTCAAGAGTGGAACGCGACAGCGTTCCCGTCGACCCGCCAAGGGGTGTAAGACAATGGGCTACAGGGCAGCGACTACGCGCCCCGCATTGGACGCGGTGAGCGTCGAGCAAAGCAGCGTTCGGCGCGGCAACGAAATGTGCGCCTGAGCAAGAGACGCACGCCTTAGAAACAGCGCGTTTCTAAGGCAACACCGCATTCACTAGAGGCGCTTTTGTACCGCTTTGAAGCGTTGTACTCGTGGCTCAGTGGTAGCGTCTCCGTCCCACACTCCGGAGACCCTGGTTCGATTCCCACCCAGCCCGTCTTGCAAGAGTTGAGCCAAAGCCACTTCTCCTCTGTCGTGACGTCACGGTGTCACGTGATTTCATGGTCACCGCCGCGCCTGAGGAGCTGGGTTGAGCCCTCGTAATATGCTTCGCATAAAAAAACTCTTTTCACTAAAACTTGTCACTAAAGCGTTAAAGTTAGTCACAATTCACTAGAACTTGTCTTCGTCGGGGAAACCTGTCGTAGACAATTCCCTTGTCGAAACGTTGACTTCGACCTAAGGCTTACTTTGTTCCGCCGCTGTTGATCACTTAGACTCTCTTCGATAAAACTTGTCACCAAAACGCTAAATCCCTAAAGCAAATCGCCGATCACCTAACTCGTCTTCATCGCGGTTCCATGACGAACACGAGTACCACTGTCGAAACGTTGGCTCCAGGTTGTGAGGCCTTCCCTTGTTCGCTCACACTCGACCACTAAATTAAAGCTCACTGGTGGTTCCAGGCTTCCAAGGTCTCGCGCTGGTGCACAGAACTTGGGAGACGACGCAGGTGCCTGTTTACGCACCAGAGGATGCGCTTTCTTGTTTCGCACTCCCTCGCCCATATACGCGGACGGGGTTTGCGTGACACGGACGCATTCGTTTATCCCGTCCTGCCAGTCGGGGGCAGCCAAGCGTGGAGAGGCAGGGGCTGTGTTGTAAAGGATGGTGCGGAAGGAGGGGGCGGCGGGCTTTCTACGCGTGCGCTATCAACAGTGGGCTGCCAGCAAATGAAGCTTCCTCTGCCTGGAGCTAACACGCCTTTGTCGGGCAACAACATGTATCCTTGTCGAAACGTTAGTTAAAGGCTTCAGGTCTAGGATGCATCCCTTCGCAGACTATATTAATCAATTCAATTGTCTTTATTATTTTGACCCATTTTACTTATTTCAATTAGGATTTTGTGTCGTGATTCTGTGAAGTAACAAGCATCGAAGTAGTTACAGTAGCAGTTCTGGAAACTCAGGAAGAAGGGCCAGTGTTGGCTAAATTGGGTCCACATTAGAAACACGCTGGTCCAACATCGGACGTACTACATTGGCTTTGCTTCCAGTGCTGCTCAATAATGTATTTGGGTCGGCAAGAAGGAGGGACTCAGAGCGAGGGTGCGCTACCAAATTTAAGTTTGATGGCTGACGTTCAACACGCTATAGTAATGTTTGACGAAAGTTCCACATTTTGCATGCCGCTTACCTGCCGCCCTTTCCTGTTTTGGTTAGCCATGCCATGTTGCCGATTCGCTCGGGCGGTTGCCTTGCGTCCAAACTCCAGACACGCAAGGTCTCAGCAGTGTGTGGCATGGGTAGGTCCCGAATGCAGCGATAACACAATAAATTAGTGTTAACGTCTAGAAGACTGTGGCAACAAATTTAGTTCACTTCACCCAAAATATACCGTAATAAAGCGACTGGAAATGCGAGATGGCCAGGGAAGCGCTACTTTTGTCATGCATAGTAAAGCACGGTGTGACCCAGTACGGGGTAGGTCTGAGCTGTCCGTGAATTGACTTTAACGGAAGGACCGACTGTAGTACTACAAACAGAACTACACGAATCAAGGAGAGGAATCCTTTCTCATTCTGTTGAGGTACAAATTAAAATGGCTGTTTGAAAATGCTTCTCTTTAGAACAGCCTGCCTGGTTCACAGCCCTTGATCTGATGCTGGTGGAGATGTTCACCTCGATCACAACTTTAATGAAAGTTTACATGGGACACACTGAAACTTCGTGCAGAAAAGTAGCTTGCATCTTCACCTACAGTGGTTGATGCGCCCGTGGATGACCTAGTTTCCAACAATGATTACTAGAGGGACCTGTGGCACTGAAGTAGTTCTGCTATCAGAGAATATTGCGTATATATTACATTGACTTACGTCTGCATAACTTCGCTATGAAGTTTGATATTTCCTGTGCTCATCACTGTAGTTATTTACTACGCTTTTCACGGCTGAGCTGTGCAAGTTATTTAATGTCACCTTTACGAATCTGCAATATATGCCATGTTCTGTCGTTTGAATGTACAGTATCACATCTCTGTAGACACTGTCGTTGCGGACATTGCTTGTTCTGAAAAGTTGGTGAGGGCTCTCAAGCAGTCGTTGAGACGGCTGTTTTCGTTTTCAACCCCAGTTTCTACTGCAAAAAAAGAGAAAGAAATTCAAATAAGCTGATTGAAAATTTGTCTAATCTTTATGCTTGTTGCTTTACACATTCTTGCGGCATAATTTATTACGCTTTATCTTTCTAAATGTTCGAGAAATTATATTTATATAATCGCATGAGAGCAGTAAGTCTTTTGCGCACGCGGATGATTACGTATCGTTTGCTCTTATGACACAATAATTTGTTCAAGATCAATTTACAAAAGTAACGAAGTCGTCTGAAGCCAGGATGTCCAACTTTGGGTAAACTGATGTAATATTGCTATCACTCCCTCACTGGCTCCCCCGTCATAGTTTCAGCTCTCGTAAGGACACTGGCACCCGCATCTGCATATCGTAAAATTTTTCTCAGACACTCCGTGCTGCGAATTATACTACGGATGGTTCGCTCGCTAATCAAATTTGGCTCGCGCCGATTGGCAAGACACCTTGAGAAAGAAAACAGTTCCCAGAGGACCTTGTAAAGTCGACAAGCCTGCGACAGGAGTAAAGTTAGAAGAGTTGACTGTTGGGCTAGTTGGTCGTCCATATTTGAAGTAGTAGCTTAGCGCAAATAAAACCACGAACACAAGGCGCTTGTCTTTGTCTGTCTTCCTTGAGTCCGTGGTTTCATTTGCGCTAAGCTACTACTTCAAATACGGAGTAAAGTTATACGCGCCTGCGTCTGCACAAACTGGATCACTTTTTTTTTTTTTTGCCCGGCTACCTCTACGCGGTCGGTGTTCGTAGGTGAAGCATGATGACGCACGCGAGAGGCACCCAGCCTCTCCGCGAGCGTGGCGCGTGTTTTGCCTTGAGAGCGGCGTTTGTTTGCGGGTGGAACGTGGCTTTGACGGCGGCGTCGCGGCACCCGCCAACTGTTTTCTCCTACGCCGAGCGACCTCTCCCTCTCAACTCCTTCGCCTACGCTCCACTTTACGTGCATGGGTGGCGGAGAGCAATACGCGAAATTTGTTACCGTCACCCCCCCCCCCCCCCCCCCGTAGCATTTTTGACACGTGACCTCAGGGACGGATTCGTGGTAGCCTCAAGAAGGGCCGCCTCAAAAAAAAAAAAAAAGAGCGAAGGTAGTCAGGAACTCACCGCGTGCACAAGTTTGTCAGCTCAAAAGTATACCGACGTGTAACTAAAGAAGGGAGTTACGTGAACAGTAAGCAAAACATTGAAGCCTTCGTTTATGTTTGTGTGTGTGTGTGTGGGAGAGAGAGAGAGAAAGAGAGAGAGAAAGAGAGAGAAAGAGATAGATAGATAGATAGATAGATAGATAGATAGATAGATAGATAGATAGATAGATAGATAGATAGAGAGAGAGAGAGAGAGAGAGAGAGAGAGAGAGAGAGAGAGAGAGAGAGAGAGAGAGAGAGAGAGAGAGAGAGAGAGAGAGAGGCTAGCCACCGTAAGTACCGGCTGGCTACCCTGTGCGGGGGGGGGGGGAGGGTCAATTAAAGGAACGCGACATCTGTTGGCCGACGATGCGGATGTTTTCTACGGGTCACAAGCGCACTTCATTACGAAATCAATCTCGATGTCTCTAAAGCAGAATCGAAGGAACACTTACGCAAGTCTCTTCTTTGTTTCGATATATATATATATATATATATATATATATATATATATATATATATATATATATATATATATATATATATATAAAGCTTGTGCATGCGTTTTGTTTTACAGGCACTTTGGCTTGCCTCCATTTCTGTCTCGTTAACTCGTTTGCATATTCTGTTTACTTTGCGTTTTAGATTGCGCCATCATGGGACTGATTGTGTCACCCCTCCTTAGCCGTTGTGTTGCCCGTAAAAAACATGGCGCAAGAAAACTACGTATTGCTCTCTCTCTCTCTTATTTTTTTAGAGTGCAACGCTGTAAGCGGGGCTCAAGAGGACAAGCGTTCTCCTTTAAGAAATCACGTTTCTAAGGAAGTCTCCGGTACTCAGAAGTATACGGTACTGCACTCTCCATGTAGAGTACACTATTACAGGCGGGTACTATCTTAAGATAGCACTGTGTTGCAGTTCTTGCATAATAGTACTGAGCCCCGCTTGCTGGCAGTGCCGAACAAGATCGAATGATGCATTCTTCAGGATAATGAATGATGCATTCTTCAGGATAAATTACAATGCCATCGTATTGAGAAGCCTAGCGTTGTCTGCGAAGCTGCACAAGCCTGTGACGAAATCGTAGACACAAGCACCGAAGAAAACAGCAACACCGAAAGCGCACTACGCGTAAGGTTTTCGTCGGTTTTATCTTCTATGGCGCGTAAAAACTATTAGGCGACCGTAATCCAACCGTTTGGCGTACGCTAACACAGTGCTACGGTTAATTTTCCTTCGTAGCAAAGAAACTTAGGAGCCGCTATAAAGTCGCTTCGCTTATTACACACAGCATGACGAGCACCTCAAATGAGAAACGCAGACGTAACAGCAGCGGCCACACAATATAAGGCAAGCCCGAAGCTTTAAGCTTCGGGGAGGTGCCTGCAAGCACGGACGTGTTATGTGATAGTGAAGGAATACTGGATGCGTAGATGCGAGCGTCAGCGGCGGTGGCGACACCTGGTAATTCGACGCTTAACGAGGGCGCGCTTAACTTCTTTTCCAATGAGCGGTTGTAGTATATTCTCCTCATCCGCTGGCTCAAAAGTGTCGGTCGCGACGTAGCCACAGTTAAGCCATGTACGATGTATTTGGTACGCAATACATGAACACGTTCGTGATATATGACGAAAGCGCTGCTCGTGTGTACCTTGCAAAAAAGAAAAAAAAAAGGCATATCGCAATGCGGGAGTGCTTATAGTATGCTATGATCGATCGCAGCGCCGCCGTTGTGGCGCTGCGGATTAGTTCGCGGATTAGTACGCGGATTAGTACAAGGATTAGTGCGCGAATTACTACACGGATTAGTACGTGTATTAGTACGCGGATTAGTTGGCGGATTAGTACACGAATTAGAATTTGGCCGTAAACTCGTGGCTTCAAAAGGCTTCGCGGCTTTGCAGACTGATATCTTTCAACACAGGATTTCGTTATAAATGCCACAAGTCGCAGTGGCTATGCAGGTGCACACCTTACGCATTGCCCTTTGGGTTGAGAAATATTGAATCGCTTCAAAATGTGGGCCAATCACGGCGGATGAAGCACTGTGAGCGAAGCCACAAGACCGTCTGGAACCACAGACACACAGATCAGGCAAATCCGTGTACTAACCGTGAACCAGAACCGTGTACCAGCGCCAGAGTTACCTCCAGCAATTTTAGTGTAGGAAACTCCATGCGCATCGCAGCGCCTTCATTCCGCGCTCTAGACAGCTGTTACCGGGGCTGTAAGTCACTGCTTTGCAATCGCTCGCAAATGACAATTCACTCGCAATTCGCAATTTTTCTTTGCAATTTTTTTCGCGTGGATTCTGGATTGACAGCTGCAGCCAGTGCGTACATACCGCGTCAAAGTAGCGCTCCGCCGTCGTGCCTGTCGACGTGCACGGTGGTATCGCGCTCGTGCAAGGACGAATGCAAATGAGGTGCATATAGCCCTTTACCGGCTGTCAAAAAACCCAGCGAGGTGCGCTCGCTTTTTCGTTTGCCCTTATGCATACGCACACACGCTCGTGCGCATCAAAGCGCAGTCATGAGTCACGCCAGGACCTGACACGAAGCGCATCCGACAGTCGCATCTGCACAGCGTTGCGAAAGCACTGATTCTGCAGACGCCGCGAAGATGCATACCGTGAAAACCGGGCGTTTCGGCGAACACATTCGAAAATGAAAGCAAAGAATCGCCGTATCAAATGGCGCAATTCTAGTCCATGAGCTGGTCTATTCAACAGAGGCTGACATTAGTTGCGCAAGAAATTGAAATGCATAATCAACTAATTAAAAAAATAATTCACTTATTAAGTTTTTAACTAATCACCTTATGGAACATATTGCAATTTACGAGTTCTAGCGGGTGAGACTGCAAGGCATATCGACTTGAAAAATAATTGTGTGGATGACGGCATTTACGAGATATGCGCCGTCAGACTTGCGGTAAAAATGCCATGTGGTTCCACTTACTTCCTTATTAGAACTTCGTTTCGTGCGTTGAAGCGCAAAAGTAGGCGGAACGCCAATGTGTTTCTCCGCGCAAAGTTCGGGAATTAATAGCTCGAAACTGGTGTCATCCGGAGAATTCGTTACATGTGGATCCGGCTTGTGAATTTCCCGGCTAGAATTTGTAAATTGCAATATGTGCCACAAGGTAACGAGATAAAGACTTAATTAGTGATTTTTTGTTAATTAGTCGACAATGCATTTCAATTCTTTTGTGCAAGTGATATGTCCGCCTCTTCGAGTAGACTAGCTAATGGATTAGAATTCATGCAATTAAAAAAAATTGAATTGTATAAGTGTTCGCAGAAACACGTGGTATGTCATGCGAGAACAGCGGGAAATAGCTGGGTTCGACTCTCTCTGACCGCCGCGAATGGGATACGAAATGCGTCGTAATTTATTAGGTAGACCCCTTCGGGCGCAGGTTGTATAGGGGTAACGCGACTATATACGCAATATTGATGTTGTAAGACCCCTCCGGGCGCAGGTTGTATAGGGGTAACGCGACTATATACGCAATATTGATGTTCTAACACTGTCGTTGTACCGTTCTTCGTCTTTACTTTTTCGGGTTACCTTTCGGCCCTGGAGAAAGAAAGAGAGGCTCTGTAAAGAACGCTGTAGAGTTTTTTTTCCTGGTAGCACACGTAGACCACGTGTCACTCCTGTGTAGGAACAGTTAGAAATGATAACGATCAGTGCACTTCATGCACGTATACACAAAACACGCCTCAGTGCGAAGCATACAAACTAAACAAACCATCTCATCGAAGCCACCATCCTTTCTCAGGTAGCTTAAGATTTCCGTTGTTGTGTAGGGGTAGGGCGCACAACGACTAAGGGGCGTACGGCGAATTCGTGAACTAAATCCGTGTCGTCGCAAGGTGTTGTGAGGGCTAGCGATGCGCTTGTGGCGATTGCTAGATAACCGGTGGGACATTAGAGTTACAGAACGGGCGCCAAGGTAAGGGAGGCGCAGTCGAGGACGGCAGAAAATTAGGCGGGGCGATGAAATTAGGAAATTTGCAGGCGCAACTTGGAATCGGCTAGCGGAAGACAGGGGTAATTGCAGATCGCTGGGGAGAGGGCTTCGTCCTGGGGCAGCGGACATAAGGATAGCCTGCCGATGATGACGATGAATAGGTAGATAGCTCTATTTATTTCTACCTCATTCTGCCAGGTCAAATAGAACTAATACATGGCACCGAGGAGGAAGACGAAGGCAATGCGCATGCGCAACGTCTTTAAGGAGGGTACACACTATACACATGATACATCTACGGGTTATCTTGTGACCTGCCTATTCGTATAACTGTAACGTTAACGTGTCCGAAATTAAACAGTTGTTCGTTCGCGCTCCTGCCTGTGGACGGTACTGTTTTTCTTCTGTCCCCAATGCAGGGAGCGATAAGAAAGTAGAGAGAGAGAGAGAGAGAGAGAGAGAGAGAGAGAGAGAGAGAGAGAGCCCTTCAATGAAAGGCAGAGATTTTAGCCGGCGTATACACCAGAACACCGTGAATTCAAAGGGCGCCGCCATATTGATGAGTGCCGGTCTCGCCATCTATCCCAAGCGCCGCGAAGTAGCAGGCCTGGGCTGCCACGCCGGGAGATGCAACCCGTCGCGAAAGCGAAACTTGGGCTTTTTAGCTGGGCGGAAGGCGTGTTTCGCGTTTTTTCTAACCTGTCATTTTCGCTGTCTGGATTCAATCAAACTTCAAGACCTCATGCAAGTCCGCAACGGCCACACTGAGTGGTGTGCAGACTGCAGAAGCGAATACATCGGGTAGGTACGCTATTACGTTTGTACAAACCGCGCGCTATATGCTAGAACACGTGTGAGCTTTTTGGCACGTAACCTGTGAAGGAATTTACAGCACTGTGTTGGTGCCATATATTATTAAAGCACGCAGAACACTGTCATCTGCAGTTTCAGTTTGGTCTTGTTTGTCATGGTCTCTACTGGGTTGGCCGCGTTTGGCAACCAACTGGCGAGGTCGTTTGACTGCCTGGTTAGCAGACGCCTGCCCTTCACCACCTGCACATTGAAAACAAAATAGATGTTATAGTAAGAAGGGTTGTAGTTCTATCCCATGCCATCACTGTTGCGAAGATATAAAGTCCTCTCAAAGTGAAATAGAAAATACACCAGGCCAATTGTATCGTGCAACCATTTAAGAGTACAACATTCAGAACAAAAGCCTACAGCACTCGAACAAGCAGCATATGATGCTAAACCTGCACTCATTGGAAAATGAGGTACTACAGTAGTTATAATGTTCAACTACATGTGCAGTCAAAGCCCGTATAACAGGGCGAGCATGACAGATGCAGGTGTTGTACAGTTGCACAAATTATGACAGGGCACGTAAAATTACCATCCCTACTTAAAGCTGCATCATCAGGACCCCTTTGGTACAAGACAACAACCGCACCTGCATTCCAAGAAATTAGCCCCACCAACTGCAGCTACCTGGTATCAGACCTGTTTCGCTTGTGCGAGGCCATCGGATTGTTGGCGCTCCCTTAGAAAAGAAAACAGTAAAAAAAAAAACTAGTCAGAACGATCAAAATTTTGTTACAAAATACAAGAATAATTAAGCACCTTATTTTCCTCGCCATATGAACGGAAATATTTTGCGCTTTGCCCCGCATAACAGCCCGCACGCAGTTGAAAGCTCGGGAGGCTCAAATGAATTCGTTACGAATGACACCTGCAACACCAGCTCGTAAAGGTAGGTGCGCTGCAAGAACACCTTCGGCGACGAGTAGTCGTCGTTTACGTTTTTGTGGACGCATGCTACGTGACGAGCAGACTTCGGTTTACTTTCATTAGCAATAACGCTCACCAGCAAGGCCTACAACTTGTCGTTCACGCTTAATGGTCATTCCGTGCACCAGCTGCAAGTATCGCTAACAGCAAACTCAACTGTTCCGCTTAACCGTCGGGAGCTCTGCCTGAATGAAAACACGAAAAGGCTTGCCTTTTTGTTATAGCCAAGGCGAAGCACCGGCGCGGGATTCTGCTCTGTAGGCTTGTTGCCCAGAAAGTGCTCGGAGAAAACCTGCGTGTTACACGTATTACGTTTGTAGGGCGCAAAGTTGAACGTGGCACCAAAATATACACAGATCGAATACTCACTCGTGCATTTTCACTGGGTTGGTAGTTCTTGCTATTCACTGCAGCTATCCACCGGTGGCGCAGCTTGGCATTCTTCGTTGCGGATGGAAATCGGCGCAGGATGAAAACACCGCACCGGCACGATTCCCTACGTGTGTTGTGCTCTTCGCAAACAGCGCTAAGCAACCTGCTCCTTTTCCGCTGGTTGTTTTGGCATCCAAACACGACGCAATGATGCCCAGATGACTTCTTCTACTTTGGATCCGTGTGAACAGGCACATTTCCGAACTTTGGAGCCCTAGAGCTGGCGCTTGCCATGTCTACTGGTCGCCGGCGAACACACTTTGGCAGCCCAGTACAAAACGGCGCCGGTCGACCGGGCAACCCGGGTGCGAGAGTATGCGTTCGGTTAGTCTGGGCGCGAGACTAGCGTGTTCTGGTCTATAGACATCGCTGACATGCTACTCTGCGTGGAGAAAGTAAAGAACGTTCAAACGAGAAGATACAGTCACGTGAGCGTTCGCAGAAGTCCGCTGTTCCTCAGCGCTCGCCGAGCTACGGTAGCTTGTCCCATAAACTTTCCCTCTTGGGTGGTCGGGCGCGGTGGTCACATTCGGGAGGCCTCACAGCAGCGAATCAGATTGCGGGAGAACAGAGGGTACGCTCTGTTTTGGCCCCACCGACTCGAGAGTTTGGAAAGAGTACACGTAACTTGGCGGTCACGAAGGTCACGCGGAATCCGCCAGTAAGCCAGCCACGATGCCAGCTTTTCTGAACCCGACTTCGAGATGCAATATCTGCGATTCGGCAATCGTGTCAAGGCTGAGTCACCTCGCAGAACGAAGGTCGCTTGCAGGGTAAATGTACGAGTATACGTATACCTGGTGTTTTTTTTTTTCTAATGCAGAAAACTTAAAAATAAACCGATAAAATCGATCTAGGCTCAGGACGTTTTCGCAGCTAGGCGAAAGAGGCTATAGACGGACGTTAGCTGCATGAAAAATTTCTTCGATAATTGGACTGATTACGTGAGGTGTGCTAATTAACTTCTTTATTATTCACTTTAGGGCCCAGGCTCAGAATTGCGAAATCGAAGCACAGAAGTTTAGACGTCGGGTCTACGTAGGGGAAATCGTGTGACCCACCCATCTGGGAAATCCGAATACCGTAAGGATAAAAGAAAATTGAGTTCGAAATCTGCGAGAAGCCCTCGACCTGAATTTTTTTTTCTGTATCTAATGATTACTTCTGAAGTTGCTTTTATTTTTTCTTGTTTATACAAACCTTAGTACTGCATCACGGGTTACCTTATTGAATTTATCATTGCTTTCTCTCGCGTCTTCATTTATATATTTGATGTCGTAATAACCGTCATCTTTCTTGGTCTGTTCCCACATGGGTTCGTGTCAAGCAATCGACGTCGTCATTTCGTAGAACCGCATAGGTGCTTCTTCACGAGTGAAAATGTATAGTCTGGCTTTGCTGCCCGCTTGCACGAGGAGGAACTGCGTTGCATCAAAAGCAGGAAATGCATAGGGAGGCCGGAAAAGGAAAATGGCGAGGGTGAGACGCAGGTATCATCCAAACGCGCTTTCGGATGTGGTCAAGCTGTAGGAGCTGGGGGAAACATGTGTGTGTGTGGGGGGGGGGGGGGCGAAGGGCTGCAGGCATTGGCAGCGGGAAAGAACACGCACGATTGTAAGAAGAGAGCAAGCTCGCCGATCAAGACGGTGACTGGATTTGTAAAACGGGTTTGGTTACGAGCGGTCAAGAGCAGGTTTGGAATTGTGGTGCCTCCCCCCCCCCCTCTCAAAGACGTGACGGTAAAAGAAAACCAAAGCGGGATATTCATTTGCATATGACCGTCGACCTATCGAGCGTCGCAATGGTTCGCAATCGTATGCGATGGGGCTGCACGTGCAACGCGTGGTTCGTCGGACTCGGGACTGCTCGCTTCGATGTACGGCGTGACTCTCGTATTCGACCGACGGAACCTTGTCGTTTTGATTACGGCAATGAGACGCAATGACTTAAACTTTATAACGTTCAAGATACTGGAAGACGACAGTTTAAGGCAGCAAAGCGGGCTTACAGCTCCTGATATTGTAGGTGGTGTTAGTAGAAGGGGGAACGAGGCCTACCCGAGAAAGCGTAAAGAACTAACACACTACACGAACGGATGAGAGGGACAGTTGTAGACGTTGGCTCGTTGACGATAGGTTCACTAAGCCACTATTATGCAATTTCTGCATGAAGAGGGCCTCCGTGCTTTTTGCTCAAACAAATACATATGCCCGAAGGTAAGCTACAGAAAAAAAAATAGAAGAAGGAAGAAGGGAACTTTTTGCAGGTCATGTGAGATGCACAGAACAGATCAACTGGTCGTCATTTAGAATAATACAACGGGAATCACGGGAATGGAAGCGAAGTTGAGGACGGCAGGGTATTAATATAAGTTATGATGAGATCAGGAAAGTTATAGGCCTAAGATGAATAATACAACAATATAATAACAATAATACAATAGAATAATACAACGGGAATCATGGGAATGCAGGCGCAGTTGAGAACAGCAGGGTATTGATATAAGGTATGATGAGATCAGGAAAGTTATGGGCCAAAGATGGAGCGAGATGATACAAGATAGAGGTTACAGTAGGATGTCTGCTGAAGCGGAGGTAAAACATTTGGAGGGCGCTTGAGATTCGCCTTTAAGAGTGGGACGTGATGGGACACAAAGATCCCCGACTGCTTCTCACGCTTCCCGGTAACTGCAGCTGATGTAACCGTAATGTTCAGAGGGAGGACGTTGGCGGCGAACGCTATGCACGAAGGCGAGCTTTCTGGTAGAAACGCGGCCTCTTGCGTGGACCGATCTCTCGTAGGTAGTGCGCAGCCGCGCCAGAAAAAAAAAAAAGCGCCGTGTTCAGGTTTCTTTTATTCTTTCGCACTCTTTTTATTTCAGTCTGAGAAGATTTAACATAAAAGGCATGCACAGCTGTCTGTGCTTTGTTTCACGACAGTTGTTTGTGGGCTGTCATTCTCAAAATTCCGAAGAATAACTTTGTGAAGCATCTAAGACAAGGTATGGGCAACTTTGGAGATAGAATGGTGTGGCAATATAATCCGCATATAGCACATGTCATATAGCAAGGCGTGACGCATTAATATATATATATATATATATATATATATATATATATATATATATATATATATATATATATATATATATATATATCTATATATATATACAAGCAGTAATGATGAAGAAGAGGCCAGAGGTGTAAAGACAACGATTAGGGGCTAGCACGGGCTGTTTCCTATTGGCCAAGTCCAGCGTATTCACTTGTACATATACTTGCATATGACTTCAGGTCTGCGTCTTCCCACGTAGCACATTTGGTGGAGGTGGACGTAACAATATTAACAATAAAACGTACGTGCTGCTTGGCACGGTTACTTAAGAGCTCGTTTTCAGACTACTGTGACCAAGAGAGTGACCAGTGAAGTGGGAAGAAAAGTACTTTATGTTCGAAGAGTGAGTCAGCAAAAAATAATAGCCATAACTTGCTCCTCGTTCAGAGCCAGTGTCCACACCTCGGCCTGCAGCTTGCCGGCTCGATTAAATCGATGACGTTCTAGGTTTCAATCAGGCACGGCGTACTGACTGCACTGCGGAGTGGAGGGCTCCGGTTAAGTTTTCAAGCGACTTTGTACAGTAAAGGACACAGAAATTCAAGTAGACGTGGCTGTATGTTGAACACGTGACCTTGTAACTTGACTACCCCCAATTTTTCTCTCAGGAGTTCTAATTACAGGGTACGCTAACGCGAAATACAGAAACAGACACGAACACAAAACCCACACGGACTAACTAGCTCTCCCTTGCTCTGACCGAATTCTTTGGATATATTTCGTGCAATCATTTAAATATACTACCCTCTCTTCTTTGAACGTAAGATATAAAATAGTGTCCCGCCCAACTTTGTTTTCTATATCTGCATACTTTATATGGTTTACTACTTTCAATCAATCAATCAATCAATCAATCAATCAATCAATCAATCAATCAATCAATCAATCAATCAATCAATCAATCAATCAATCAATCAATCAATCAATCAATTCATTTCCGCAATGATACACAGGCGAAACGAGGTGGCCTGCAGAAAAAAACTTCTTTTTTTCACAGATTGCCAGGCCTCGGCCCTACCCTCAATGAAAGGTATAGCCAACCACACATTTGCTGCTGCCATTCTGGCTGTCTTTAATATAAGCTCCGTTCTCTTATCTTTCGACGCAGTACCAGCGAACAGAAAAAAAGTACAGTCTGCTAGATAACCTCGTTTTCTCAACGCCCGCAGACGTGCTCACCTGACATTCGCAGACTGCTGTGCACGTGACTGCGTCACCTTTGGAAGCCTAATTCTAGCATATCGCATCGGGGGAACCCGTCGCAATTTGTCGCTCTCGCCCTACAAGCCACGATCCCAATCAGCGAGCTGACGCGCGGGAGAGAATGGCACAACATTCATCGATGCGTCTCGCTCGATTGCGCAACGAGCTCGAGGCACTGGAAAGCATGTAAACAGCATCGACAAAGTCTTATAAAACACAAGGAAAATTAATGGCGGCGGAAAGACGGCGACCTTCCTTTCTTTCTTTCTTCCTTTCTTTCTTCCTTTCTTTTTCTCTTTCTTTCTTTCTTTCTTTCTTTCTTTCTTTCTTTCTTTCTTTCTTTCTTTCTTTCTTTCTTTCTTTGCGGTTAAAGTTAAGTGAAGAGTATCGGTGTCGAAATCACGTTCCTAGCAGCCCCGCCAAGCTCGATCTTCGCGCTCGCCGGGTTGTTGCCACTCAAGTCTCCTGGAAGGCGCAAAAAAAAAAAAAAAACATGAAGGAAGTTACGAAGCGAGATGACGAGGCCTCGTCGTGAAACGAGGCTGCAACAGCGACGGCCATTTGCGAAACGATGGTGCGTGTGTGAAAAAAAAAAAGGCGAGTGCGATAAAGTGCGTGTGAGTGGACTTAACAGGTAATATGCACGGTATAGGAGTTAGAAGGCATGACCCACGCGTGGTTAGAACGAGCGTAGTCCCAAGATGGGCCGCGAATACCATCACGGCGGAAGAATTTCGGCAGCCAGGGAACTTCCAGAAGTGAGTAACGGCCTGAGTGGGAATGCGGCTTCTGTAGGGGGGCGAGGAACGCTAATCGTAATGGCATGCTTGGTACGTGTGAAAACAAAACGGGTCGAACATGGCGCGCGACGGAAAACATTTTTTTTTCTGTTGCGTTATTGCCAAGACCCCTATCAATTCCCCCCGGATGTGCATAGCGATATTCTGACGAGCCTGTTTTCTACGCGTATGAGCGATTCGATTAAAGAAAAGCGTGAATTGAGCTCACTGGTTTAAAGTGCTTTAGAGGGGCATATTCAACTCAATGCCTGAATCGTTATTAGGGAAGACTTACAGGTTATCATGCTACATCCGAGAGGCTGCATCCGATGGCGAAACGGTGCCCTAAAATTTGGGAGATTATTCATCGACATTCACATGAACTTGGTCACCGGCATGGTCACCAATCAACTATTACTATTTCGTGATTCAGTGATGCATGCCTACCAAACGCCCACGACTTTGATCTTGACTCTACCTACCTATGTTCTAGAACACCTTGTTGTCTTGAGCAAGTGTATTGCATGCTCGCGATACGCCATCAATACACATATGCCTCTACAACGTCGGCCATAAGCTGTTGGTATCACCTCAGTAAGGCAACAGCCCAATGACCACAGTTCGAAGGCCAAAGCACATGATTAAACATCACACTCATTGAAGACAAGTTCTCCTTTGGCGACCTTTATGGGATCTAAATATGTGGCCACTTTCGTCTCGTGAAATTAGACTGTCTGAGGCCTTTCAGCGCAAGTAGGCTAACTAAAGAAGGCATTAAAATGAAACTTGGAACGAAAAAGACCGTGACCTTGACCTTGACCTGCCGACTAGGAGTAGTGATACGCCACTTTTGCCGGGATTGTAGTGCGACAACGAAAAAAGAAGAGCTTGTACCGGTCGAAACGTATGTTAAACTGATTATCAAGACCAGTTGGCAATGACTCAGTATAATAACGACAGTGCGATGCGAACAAGGACAAGACAGAAAATGAGACAAGCGTGTACGTTTGCTGTGTTCACTTGACAGATCTATGCCCGCAGGATCACCTGCCGCATGCTCGCAGGAAAACGCCAAAAAGAAAAAGAAAACGCATTGAAGAACACGTGACCGATAATAACACATGGCTTCTCGCCACATGTCATCCCGATGCTCAGATCCAAACCTATCACACCGAAGCGACTGAAGAAGCTCGAATAGTTTACCCGACATTTGACAAGATTACATATTACGAAGTCACGTAGCTCCGCGAAAATAAACGACGTTGACAAAGCGGTATCATTCATGGCGATTTATGGTGAATGGCGATGGCCATAAGCCTGGTAATCCCTATTTTTCCCTCGATCAACAAGAATGAAACATCATTTTCGTCCCCGTGCCATCAAGGCGTCGATGTCTCAAAGTGTGTATCTGCGTGAACGATGAAAATAAACAAAACTGTACGCATTGCATGTAATTGTACATATTCGCTTCACATCGATTCCAACACGTGCGTTGGGTGCGTAAACTCTTTTTCTTACATTCATTTCTGGACTGTCTACGAGCTAAAGTTGTTAACACGTACGTTTATATTTGGCCCAATTCATGACCATGGAATTCCGAGCGGGTTGTTTGTGATAAACCTATTGACAATTACAACTGCGAACGGGATCAAGGCTAGATATGCATTCTCTCCTATATTGCTTTATAGTGCTCTAGAAAACGCCTGCAAACTTTCCACATGTTCAGATATTTGTTTTGAGGGAAACGTGAGTCTTTTTGACATAAAGAGTGAAGGGCCATACCGGCATTCGATGGGTTTACGCAGCTGTGAAGGTTTTCTCTTGCAGTAGGGCGTCAGTGGCCGGGGCAGAATGCAACGCTGGTGGCAGATTGCAGCACAACAAGCTCTAGTTAACACTCACACCGAAAGCATGCCGACGTGTTACGGTCTGCAACGCTCAGGGCCTTCTGTTACCACGGTGCTTCACCTTTCGCGGCAAAATCTAGGGTATTCAATGACGTACGGCTAGACGAGGGTTCTGAAACAGGCCGCTGTAAGCGAATACATACTTTATGGCAGTGTAGCAGTGCGTCTGACATTATGGAACTTTAATTAAATTAATTCAATTATGGGGTTTTACGTGCCGAAACCACTTTCCGATTATGAGGCACGCCGTTTTGGGGGACTCCAGAAATTTCATCCACCTGGGGTTCTTTAACGTGCACCTAAATCTAAGTACACGGGTGTTTTCGCATTTCGCCCCCATCGAAATGCGGCCGCCGTGGCCGGGATTCGATCCCGCGACCTTGTGCTCAGCAGCCCAACACCATAGCCACTGAGCAACCACGCGGGTCATTTTGGAACAGGCAACTGTAAGATAATCCATAGTCTAGCAGTGTAGCAGTGCGTCTGACAAGGTTCCTGGCTTCGACGTCATTTTCTCAGCGTCAGTGCATAATTTTTTCGAGCCGGGTGCCACCCACGCGTTGCTTTGTTAATCCTTAATTACGATTATGCTTGTGACGATGATGTAGCTGCCATTGATGAAATCGATACGCGATCAAGAGTTCTGTTGAGAGAAAAAAATTGGGTAGGGATTGACTTGAAGTTCCTAGTATTATTCCAGAATACCTGTTCCAGCTTACAAAATAGCCTCTAAGGAAGGTGTGCTACACATCGCAGGCAGGCACATTTTTCTCATTCTTAAGGACACCCTGCGTTTCGAACGCGTCCTAGACAGTCCGCCACCTTGCACGTGCAAAATGTGAAGCTCGCAAATTGTCATCCTTATGCACGCGGTTTGCAACCTCTGGGGAAATTGCGTGCGTATTTTTATCGCTTTCTGTCTTTGTTTTGCGTAAGTTATAAGCGGCCCGCTGTCAGCGTCAACAGTGAACGCTCGCGAGAATAAACGCGCGAGTGTTACAAGGCTGAATAAAAAATTGGAGGACGCTTAAGCTTCGCCTTCAAGAGTCGCGTTCCCCTCTTGAAGATGAGCGTTCGTCTCCGTCTCACACTCCGGAGACCCTGGTTCGATTCCCACCCAGCCCGTCTTGCAAGTTGTTTTTATTCATGAAGTGCCTCACGGGATTTATCGCTCACGGCCAACGCCGCCGACTACACCGGCTTTTCTGCGACACGAGCTCCTTAACGCTGTCGCGTTAAAAGGTTTAATGCTCTCCTTTTTCTTAACGACTCGCAGATTGCGGGGGCAACCTGACGGCGCTCTCGCGGCCCGCCCGTCTCTACAACCCGGGCTACCCGAAGGCGTATGAGTCCAACCAGCTCTGCCGCTGGGTCATCACCGCCGACGGAGACATCACGCTGAAGTTCGTCAACGTTGAGATTGAAGATTCGCCGGGATGCGAGTACGTATACGTCGTGCGCTGTTTAGCAGGACGAAGCAGCTGAGCGCGCAACTCACTATTGAAGTCAGGCTGTCTGCTCGTCGGGTGTCGAACTTTGAAGCGATTGCACGGATTGGACTTCCGCCAGGCCGGAGGCATAACACTGATTGCCAGTGATGATTTATCCCGTACTACGGGCCTACTTGGTACTTGGTAAAGTGTATAACAGTGGAGCATTCTTTGCCGAATTCTGACTGATGAAAGAATCAGAAAGAATAAGTCTAAACTTTCAATTCTTACACTGGTATTTGTGCAGAAGTCAAGTAATTAGAGAGACAGAAAACTTTATAAAGCCAAAAGAGAATGAAACCAAGAAACGCCCAGATAATTTTTTTTGGTTTGAATCGGAGTGCAGAAATCAATTGTAAAGGAAAAGGGAAGCGGAAGTAGACGAATAGATAACTTGCCACCTTTAGGACCCACATATATGCCATTACGCGTGCGATGCTCTTAACCAGTAGAACCAAAGGAGGTGGCCGTCCTCCCGTCCACTTTGTAATTTCTTAACGTGGACTACATCTGGCCCTGGGAGTGTTAGCAAGTGCCACTCATGGCCATGGCGGTGGAGCTGGTGGTTGTAACTAACAATGATTGAGAAGCACGGCTCTCCTTCTCGTTAACATAAAACGCGGTTATTGGTATGAACAATGAACATCCAGCATCCCTTCTCGTATTTGAAAGCATGCCCTCCGACAAAAAAAAAAAATAAAGCGGGGGGGGGGGGACTTTATATGTAATATAGCATAGTTCGCTCCATTCAACAAAGCCGAACAGAAGGCTATGGTGTGGGCCGTAGGCTTCTGTTCTACGGCCCACACCATAGCCCACACCACTCCGTGGTGTGGGCTGTGGTGTGGGCTGTAGATCCGTAGACGGGTCCGGTGGGTAGCTTGAATTGAGCTCCACCTTCAACAGGCAGTGCTGTCTTGATGAGCGCAGTCTGTCACAGCGCCACCAGAATTTGCGGTAGGTCTGCGAGAGCAGCCGGGCGAGGGAAGAAAAGACGAGCCAAGCCGAAGACTGGCTGGGGGTCGGGAACCCATAGACAAGTTGGAGTTGATGTCTATGCAGCACCCCCGCGAGTAAATCCTTCTTAGCACCTAGCGGCGGGAGAGACCACGTGTTCTTAACAGACAACAATGACAGTGCACAAATGAAGGCGCGACACAGAACTGTCCTCACACCCTGTATAAAGGGAGTGTTATTTGAAATAGCCATACAAACGTAAACGTACCAGCAAGCGGCAGGAAAGTGGCCAACAATGAATAATACAGTAATTAAGAGGAGTATAACACTTTCTTTGTTTGGTTTCATTGTAATGGTCACAAACGCTGCATTTGCTCTCGCAACACTGTACACCGATTATGTTAAGGTTGGCGCACTAAAGGTTTCTTCTGGTACAGGTACGACAACATCGACGTGCTCATCGGGCCCAGGCAGGTCCCCATGGGCAAGATGTGCGGCACCATCACGAACCGTACCATCGCCACCAACTCCACGTCGGTCACGGTGGTCTTCAAATCGGACGAGTCGTACGAGGAAAAGGGGTTCTTCCTGGAGTTCTCCGCGGACACTGGGGTCGCGGGTAAGTTTGGACCATCCATAATAACCATGCTACGGGATTACTGGTGAGAAACCACTTGTTGGGCCGGCTGCCGCCCTTGAAGAACATTCATGTTACGAGTGGCACAAATAACAAAAACGGATTCGAAGAGAGAGAGAAAGAGGACAACTGCTTTCTTTTGTTTGCCTCCTGATGTCTGTTTTCATTTCTGCAGCTCGAAGCATCAATATTCATTAACTTCGATCTATTGACTAGCGCAACATCTGGATGGCGACTACAGGTGCTCCACATAAATGCAACCGTTGCTTAGATATATTCGCACGATAAGGGCTCCCATGTGGCCAGAATAGTTCCGAACAGATTACTAAGGCTCTTTCAAAGCTACAATATCTGCTTCGTGACGCTAAAATCAATCAATCAATCAATCAATCAATCAATCAATCAATCAATCAATCAATCAATCAATCAATCAATCAATCAATCAATCAGTCAGTCAGTCAGTCAGTCAGTCAGTCAGTCAATGAATGAATGAATGAATGAATGAATGAATCAAGCAATCAATCAATCAATTTCCCTCTTGCCCTCGACACATCGCAGAGCTCTCGGAGAACGCGTGCGGCGACACGTTCACAGCCGACGAGGGCAACGTGACGAGTCCCGGCTACCCCTTCGAGTACCCGGACAACAGCAGCTGCTGGTCGCTCATCAACGTGGAGCCCGGACGAGTCGTCGTCATGCGATTCAAGGTCATCGCGCTCGAGTTTGACGAGACGTGCGCCTTCGACTACGTCGAGATCTTCGACGGCTCCACCGAAGGTGCGTGGGGAGCGCAGGTGCCTTCAGTCGCCCTTGTCGTGCTTACAAGCAGAGCCAGTGTTTATGAAAGTGCTTTATTGCGATAGAAATACACGGACGCACTAGGCGGACTTCCGCCGTCGCCGTCGCCGTGATGTTCCGTGTAAAGTGTAAGCGCGATAACATCGCGGTCGCGCGCCATGTGTTGTACTTGCGAGCGAAAGCTTGCGAGGGTGAGTCTAGAAGGGTGGGGGCCTGATGCGCCGGTGTCTTCTCGCGCTTGCAAGGGAGGAAGCGAGGAGGGTGCGCGCCGTCCTTTCACGCGCGCAATGGGGGGATGGGAGGGGGGAGGGGGGCGATTTGTGCGCTCCAAGAGGGGGTGGGGAGGGAAAGGGTATCGCGCCTCTCCTCTTCTAGCCTCCTCCCCCCCCCCCCTCAGCAGGTCAGAAACCGCGTTAAGAAATAACTTCTGGTCTGTTGTGACAGTATGGATTAACGGAGCGCAATACCTTGACTTGCAGAAAAACATTTGCGGGTGCTGGTCCCTCTAATCTTTTGGCATTGAGTAAACACAGAAAGTTCATTAAAACGAAAAGAAAACGATGGGAAAACTAAAGAAAAGCAGGCGAAAAATATTCGGGCAGTATTTAGCTACCGCTATTTGGCCAAAGTAGGCGATAGCATTCTTATAAACTTGAGAAGTATGCATATTCATTTAGGCGCAATGACTTCAAATTCAACGCAAATGCTCGAATCTATGAGAAGCAATGTTTTCGTGATGAAGTTATTTACATGTTGTAAAGCAGGTCTTGTCCTGCACAACAGTACGCAGCATGGCGATTAGTTGGGCCCAGCATAGGATGACAGCGGCCCACATTGCGGGTGCACTATCTCCAGGATCAGCCCACGCTTTCTTTTGTATACGGATACCTACAACGTGGGTCAAGTCCACCTATAATGCTATCGCATCAATAAACACACATGTTCAACGCTATATCGGCAGTGAGTCAGAATAGAAGGCGGATACAGGTACAGTTCCCACGAGAGGGCGACTATCTTTTGCGAATAAATAATCACAAAGCCCATCATAAAAAGGCAAAAAAGAAACACATCACTTCTTGCGTCATCGCAGGGATCCGTAACATTGAAACTCAAGGCCGCCGCGTGATGGTGGAGTGGCGGAGCTCCGTTCTAATCGCATAAGTTTGAGCGGTCTTAACGGCCGGATTCAAAAGGACTTGACAAAACAGGGCGCATGTCCCGTCAAGTCTCTCTTCACCCTTGCCGTGAAAATAGCTCATACATTTACGATATGTTATACCAGCTGGCCCAGCAGACTATGCTATCATGGACTCCGTTCTAATGTTCTCAATTCCCGCTTAGCTTCGCAACGATCCTGTCTTCTATGTTATGTACACCACCCCTTCTTTATGTTGTGTGTCTTTGTTGTTGTCAGTCAAATGTTTGTCGAAGCTTATGACTACTTGATGGCTTCGGTTGTTTACGGCTACTGCCGGAACCTCCCCTTCCCCTCCCCACCTGAGCATGGCCATATATGACGTGCTCATAAACGATCTTTCTTTTTTTCCTCAAGACTCTCCGTCTTTCGGCCGCTTCTGCGGCGACTCCCAGAAGCGGATCCTTCGCTCCACCAGCAGCAGTGTGCTGGTGCACTTCAAGTCTGACGACCTGCTCAGCAATCGCGGCTTCCTGCTTCAGTACGAGAGCAACAGCGGAGGCATCAAGGTCAGCCACGACGGAGGTAAGCGATGCCTGGAAACGCGATGACCGGTGCCTGCCTCAATGGTCTGAGCATTCCTCCCCCCTATTTTTTTGTTTATTTTGTTGGGCTTGATGTCGTTCTGGCGCCGTAAGGTAATGAACCTCACGTAGAAGTAAACAGAGGCTTCGGCTTAGCACCATCAACATGAAATTGTATTTTTTTCCATACCGCGGCCGGAAACGTATAGGAATAAAAAACTATAGTGACAGAAAACTTGCAATTCAGTGTAGACGAAGTTGTATTTGGGAGGCGGAGACAAGTACAGAGACTTACGTTCTTTCTTTAAAATGATTGAAAAATAAGTTTTACGCTTGCTGTTGCTCGGTTCTTGCTCAACTTTTGCAACACGATCGCATTTTTATAGTTCGGATCATAAATTATAATACTCGGACACACTTCTTGTCTGCTTGCTACTATTGCTAATATTGCTAATTATGCCTTTACCTGCGCCAACAGCAGTGAGTACTGTTTAGAACATTTTGATGGTGTCATTTCCGGCGTCTGCAGTACGGCAAAACAGGGCCTTCGAGATTGCATTCCACAAATGGCTGGTGGGGGGGGGGGGAGGGTAGTGTCTGAGAAGCAGATGAAGGCAAACTCACACTTTATTTTTCTCTTGACAAATCAGGCTAGTAATAGCGTCATATGTTATACTCAACAATTCGGACGATAAAAATGAACTATTGCTGGAAAATTTGAGCACGAAAAGAACAGAAGAGCGGTAAGAACAAACGTCTTTGTTAATATCATTTTAAGTGAAGAATGCAGATGTCTGCCCGCTTTTCGTGGCACATGGATGAATGTATTTGTCATAGATTTGCGGTTACGTTTACTAGCTTTCTCAGTAGAATTCATTTGCCTAACGTCTTGTGTTCACTGGCTCGGGCTTTCGATCAACAAGTGAATTCTGCATGGTGATGCCCTGCAGTTCCTCCATGCGAATCCTGCATGAGACAATTTGACAATGTCCTGATAATAGCAGAAGCAGTGCTCTCAGCAGCTACCGACTCTGCTTTCTGTGTGATAAAAAAGAAACAAGTGATAATTTGTTTTCTTTCTCGCCTCCGTTTCGTCTCCTTGCGCAAAATTTCACCGTTTTGCATTTCCGATATGTCTGCTCCTACTTATTCCCGTTTGGAGCTGTTCAGTTTGGCCACAGCCACAGGAAAGCTCAAATGAAAACACCGCGAACACATACAAAAAAAAAAAAAACGAAATAGAATCCATGAAGCAGGCTATCATGATGGTCAGCAAAATCACAGGACGGAATCAAAAAGCTGCCACTTGAATGTTCATAACACAAAAACACAGGCGAGAAAAGCATGACAAACAAAATAAGATCGCTGATGCTGGCGAGTTGACGCATCAAAGCATGCACCGATATGTTTAAAAAAACGGGCTGTTATTCAAGCTTGAAGTAGTAAAGGCAAGGCGCAGAAGACCAGGACTCAAGAAGAAGAACACAAACAGCAGGACCGGTGCCTTGTGTTCTTCTTCGTGAGTCCTGGTCTTCTGCGCCTTGCCTTTACTACTTCGAGCATGAACCAACTAGCTCAAGCAAGAGTTTTACCTGTTATTCAAGGTGTTGTACAGGGGGAGGTGGGTGGCTGTCACACTAAGAACAAGTATATTTGAAATATCTCAGAAGAAAAAGAAAACCAAAATAGCGCTGCGGATTACGCATATGGCTTAGCTATTGCGTTTCACCTCATCAGCGCAGAATCGGCTGGCACAGGAAGGTAGCACGCACTTTCTCATTACGCCGAGCGAAAAACGTCCTTGAAGCTGTGGACTTTCCCGAGAATCTCCTTTGCACGGCGACCTCGTCCATTTACTTTGAATTTTCAGTTTCCGGTTTTCGTATCCCTTATTAGCCACGTGCGGTTGCAGCAACCCGTGTACTGTAATGGCAAAATGAAGCAGGAGGTTTTCAACTGCCACTAGCTGGCAAGGTCAAATCGCATCTAAGGTGGGGGTGAACCACGCTTGAGGTGCGGCGAACGTGGGTTACATTTCGAAACCACTCCGGGCCGCCTGTCTCTTGCTTTCATGTTTCCTTTGAGCACTTCAAATTTTCATCCTTTTTCACCGTACTATTTATTAACACCGCAGAATCTACCTTAACGCAGCTCCCTCTGTTATGCTCGTCGCTCATTCTTTTCGATTTTTGCCGTCAACGAAGCGCATTGCCTCAGGCTGACCGGTATGCCTCGATTCAAACAGCCTCTCTCTTCTTACTACATGCACACGATTGACTGCTCCACCGAACTGCTCAAACGAGTGGACAGTCATTGACGTATGTTTTGAGGGACTTTTTAGTCTTATTGTCTCTTCGATTGAGCGACTAGGCTAAGTGCTGCGCGCATTGGTACACGATTAGCTAAGACGAAAACCAGTGGTAAAGAGGCGAACACAACGCACAAGGAATACAGAGGAGGAATCAAATCAAATCAAGTTTATTTTTCTATAAAAAAATGGAGGGAGGCCTGAACAAACAGTGAAAATGTTGAATGAAAGACTGATATTTATTGTTGCGCTGGCGCAATGCCCTCCGTCTGAAGGCCAGATTGACTCCCCAATTAAAAAAAAAGTAGCGCTCGTCGGCTAGCTCTATTCATGGCGTTATCGAGTGTAAGGCGTCGCTATCCGTTCGCTGAAGCATGCACGGGGATTTTCGTTTTCACACACTTGTACTACAGGAGAGGGGCTCATTCAGCTGTTCTGCTAATGTGATCCCGCGCCTAGTCGTAAGCTCTCCGCGCCTGATCTCCAGCGACACTTTGAGAGAATGACAATTACAACTAGTCTGCATTAAGCGATGGTTGCCCACTACGGTTTCAGAACGCTCTGCATGGCGTACAAGGAAGGCAAAGGGTTCACAAGAACATGCAGATTTAAACTGTCAAAAGTAGGTCGAAAAGAAAGGAAGCTTCAGCTATGATACCGTTGTTTCAACAATGTTGATCCCTTAGTACACCACGGCATGGTAGTTATTTAACGTAGGCATAAATTTGAGAAATCCTTGACTACGTATGTGGAGTTGGCGTGTGCGCTTGAAGTGTAACAAAGTAGACTAGCGGGGCAGTTGTTATTGCATCTTGAAAACGGCAGCGCATGACACACGCAGAACGAGGAGAGATGGGACACGGGCAGCCTTGTTCTTTTCTTTTTGTTGTACCGTCATGACCTACGGTATTACAGAGGGGAGTGCGTAAAGCACGCGAAGGACACACAGAAAAAGCTAACAAAAACACACCAAAATGCAACATTAGGACCTGTGAAGCCGAGTGATGTCACCAAAGACCGTGGTAAAATTGTTCGTTGTATCCGATCGCAAACAACCGCGCCGGGAAGGTGGTTCCATTCTTTCGAAGCCCCGGTGTAGGTGTACTTTCTTTCTTCAGTCCTGTCTGTGTGTGTGTGTGTCCAAACGCTCGAAGTGCTCGAGCTGGTGGACTGGACTGTCAGCTGACGCGATGTAACGCGTATGCTCTCGATGCTCTGCGTGTGCAGGTTGTGCCGTGGCCTCGGACTCAGAGAATGGCACCGTGGCCACGCCCAACTACCCCAACCGGTACCCGGCCTCGACGCACTGCCTGCTCGACCTGGAGGCCCCGCGAGAGGCCAAGGTGGCGCTGCGGTTCGTCGACTTCTCGCTGGAGCCGGACGCGAACTGCACCTTCGACTTCGTCGAGATCTGGGACGGGCTCCAGGACGGTACGTGGACTCGTCCGCATCCCTTGCCCCGCACTGCACAAGGGCTAGGGGTGTCCCCGTTTCGGTCGCAACATCATCGTGAGCGGTTGTCCTCGGGAGCCCACCTTGGCTCCAGAGGACAACGGCTGAAAGCATTGTCTGCCATTGTCTGACAATCCCGACTGAGAGCATTGTCTGCGCTCTTGACTATCTTAGATAAACGGACCTGTGCGAAGGCATTTGACCACATGTGTTTCTTGTACGCGCGTGTGTCAGAGTACCTTGTCGCTTTCATATTTCTATTCACTCTTTCTCCCCGTCACATAAGGCAGCGTCGCCAACCTGAGGCTAAAGGATAGAAGCCTAGACTGATGTCAGGAATGGCCGCGATAGAATGGCCGTGAGTTGGTACGGTAACATGATCCTGGATTGTAGCGCGAAGTGACACGGGCACAGACTAGAAGCAGACAGGACTGTCGGCTTCTAGTCTGTGTCCGTGTCACTGCGCGCTACAATCCAGGATCGTGTAACCTGATGCTATTATGGTCTTGTCCTGCGTTTCTCTTTCCTTTTAGGTTTTTATTCCTTAGCACTCCCCCCTCCTCCGTGACTTCTACAACATTACAAACGAATTAGACACAAGTGATGAGGGTATGTCAAAACGACAGCTATAACTTTGAGGGTTGATGGCCATGCGTCAGACGATAACTATGAACGTAAACACTATCGAAAGCGTACGGCGAGAGGCAACGAAGGACGGACGAAAAACTATTTCACACACACACACACAAAAAAAGGACCGCTCGTTTCTAGTTATGATCGTATATGACGGTAAAAATCCTGCTTAACAACACTCCATAACCCCAAAAAGACACCGACGCACCTGAATACTGAGAATAGATCGCAAGGTTATTGAACAAATGAAATGTCAGCAAAAAAAAAAAAGAGGACAAACAGCAGGGCTGTTGCGAAATCGTACCATCTCGTATTTTTGTTCGGAAGTGCGTTTGTCATGAAGAGAGGCCCTGCGCACACATATTGACTGATGCAAAATTAAAGCAATAGCCTTCACGTCGTTCTGCGAGCCAGTGAGTTCTATACTGTTACGCGTGGTTGAGTGCATTCGCAGAACTAGAGACATCCGCAAATTGCGCATCACTGGGGAATCGCGTAACGAGCCTACCGAAGCCAAAGACGCAGTATGTAGCCGTGGTCTTCGTCAGGACTTCCCAGAAGGACGTGCGGAGAAACGCGCACAAACGAAACAAATTTAAGCCAGGCAGAGAGATCGTTCCCGCAGAGGCTGCCACTGCGTGGTTAGGAAATGGTCGTGTAACCCGTTAGACGTGGACGAGAGGCGCACGTGGAGACGAGCTGCGCATTTACAAACTCTCCGTGAGGGTGGGGGTGGGGGTGGGGGGGAAACACGGTCGTTGCGTGATGGGAACCCTGAATAGAGAGAAAAAGAGTTGAGCGATTAAGAAAGGCAGCGGGCAAAAGGTGTTTTTCCGCGCTTGGGTTGGGTTTCCACGTGCTGCCACGATTGAATATAAAAGAACAGACCGGAGGCCCGCAGAAGGATGGCGTGAGGCAGTGGCTGTCGAGGAAACTAAAAAGAAAAACGTACACACAGGAACCCCCTCTCGCAAAGTGAAAGAATAACAAGCGCGAGATTTAATAGCGACAAACGGAAACTTTGCTGCGCGTCCCGACCAAAGCGTGGTGAACGTTGGTGTCTGCGTGCCCATTGTTCAACATAAAGAGTGAAAGAGAGTGAGAGGTGCGAGAACGGCCGTGTACGTCCTCGATGGGACACGAGGCGACTTGTTCTTTTTTTTTTCGAAAGAGAGACACGGAAAGTTTCGGTTTTCGTCTGTCGTGAGCCCAAGAGAAAGAGCCGTTTTACTTACGCGCGAGTACAGAAGAAGCCCTCACTAATTAATCACTATCAGCAACGCCCTCGACTAGAAAAGCTCATCGTGCTTTAGGGGAATCCCCAAGGAAAGGTGAATTTTCTCGGGGGGGGATGCAATGAAAGAAAGTAAATTACAATTAGCGGACGCCTGCCAGGGGTCACATAACTACGAGGAACAAAGCAGGGGTTTTGAGATACCTGCAGCATAACGTTTTGTTCTCGTCGTGTAGTTAGTCCTAACAATATGCGTATAGCTATGAACTCTGCGTTCAAAACTACACGCGTCGCCGCCGTTTTCAAGCTTGCATTCGTGCGCCACTGCGTTTACGGGCGCATATCGGGCTCGAGCTCAAACACGTCGAATTTCGTCTGTCGGTAGAGCGGGAGGCTCATTTCCTTTACGTTAACTTATTTTATCAAAAGTTTTAACACTTTTGCATTACACTTCTAAATTACAGTTATATCGTCCCACGCTCCATTACTAAAATATAGTTTCGCTTCACTTCTAAGCGTACGGAAAACCGCCTGCTTCTTGGCCAATCCCCCATAGTGGGTACGCACCACTATTGAGGATACAAGACAAGACAAGACAAGGTGCGGAACTTCTTTTAAAGACAGTGGTGCTCCCTGGCCAGAACTGGAGCTTGCGGCAAAGAAGTCCATTATGCACCATCTTTTAAGACACTGCTCCGCGTTGACAGCCGCTGGCCAGTTCGTAAAGAAATCCTGCCGTTACGGCCGGTTTCACACCTCAGCTACATGGACCTCGACGACGTTGTCTTCGGTATAATGATCACGCTCAACAATTACAGAGATATGGTGTTTACAGGCACCATTGCTCCCCTCTCGAAATGATACCACATTTGTTGGCGCCTCCGTCATCGACATCGTGAGATGAGCGAAAATGGCCCAACCCGTCCACGTAATTGAAACGCTTTGAAACTCACCTTTGCCAGCGTTATTCCTTTCCAATTTATTATGTTTTATGGTTTAATTTCTTTATAGTGATTCGTCTTATGTGACAGACGGACGGACGGGTTTCAAGGTTGATTAGGTAAGGAAATGCTTACGCATTTAAAAAGAAAGTCGCATACAACGTACAGAGGAACGTACGTTTCAATAAAGAACAAGCTCAAAACAAGCATCCGAACCATCAATAAAGCTTTGCAAGCCCCAAGCCCCCTCATCACTTCTAGCGGGGTGGTTCTGCAACAGCTTTCGCAGGGCCAGGATGGCGACTCAATTAATTTTTTTTTACTCCGTAAATCATCGTTGATCGCACCACAGATAACCCGCATCTAGCAAACAAATTGTGAGAATGCTTACGTTGCGGCGCAATCGTAGGAATCGCCCGGAATCCCGAAAGGATTTCCGACGCAAAGCTCAATGCGAATTCTTTGTTTCCGGTGTTTTTCTCAGGTTGGCGGTCTCTCGGACGACTGTGCGGGGACAAGGGCGAAATGAAGGAACTGGTCTCCTCGGAGAACCGCATGCGAGTGAAGTTCTACAGCGACAACTTCTCCGAATTCCGAGGATTCTTCGCGAACTTCTACCTCGTCTCCACGGCTGGTGAGTGTGTATTGAAACAAGCGAGGAAACAGAGCTGCGTGGTCTAGCGGACGCATCTCACTGGATACGTATACGTGCCCGTTTTATGCACCTGCGGAGAAAACACCCCGAAAAGTGTGAAGAGAACGCTCTACTTCAAAGCCCACTCTGATTTTCAGATTCAAGTACACGGGAAAGCATAAATGTGCTCACTAAGCCATCGCTCAACGGATTCGCATGATATCTATGGCATTTAAGAGAGAGAGAGAGAGAGAGAGAGAAAAGCCGGATTCTATACCGTCTCAAGGAAATATAATTTTTATTTACTATGAGAAATATCTTACAAGTCTTGCCGAAAGTCGCGAAGTTAGAAAAAGATATTCTGCCACAAGGTTTACACATTCATAAGCATGCAGAAAAAAAAAAATCAATGTTGTAAGAAAGCCTCTGTTAGAATATCTGCAGCGCAAGAAAAAAAAGTGAGATGTGAGTCTATCGCTTACGTGAAATGCTTGCAATGCTTTACAAAAATCTGTTTCACAAATCAGTGGTATGGTGCAGAGCGGTATACAATATATCAACTTCTGTCGGCTTTAAGTTTCGCAATATGTGAAATGTACAGAATTGTGATACCAAATTTTGTTGCCTATTTTACGGTTACAAGCATTGGGCTTCAGTTTTACTAAATTTTGCATGTTTCAACAATTCTTGTGAAATTACTCTTCTGCAATCGGTGGATGTTTACATCTTTATTTGAAATCCAGCATACCTCAGCTAATTCGGTCCAGTGGTTGCCTATAGAAAAACCATCTCATCGTTCCCAGGTATTCTGACGGAACCCCCTGTAGAAGGGGTGCCCTTCCTCTTCAGGTGCATTTGGTTGTTTGATGCGTGTGGCATAACATGCATATTTATAAAATAGTATTCAGTAGATAGATGGAGGACGTACGGGAACACTAATATCAGGGTGGTCAGAATGAAGGCAAAAAAAGGGTGCCTTGGCTGAGTAGGCAGCTATGCTTGCTTGGAAGCGTTCGTTGTTTGCACCATTATTTGGACATTGGCTACATCGAAGCTGGCTGCATTGATGTAGATGCAGGACTTTATCGCTGTCAAGGCAGTCTGGGAGGCGGGGGGGGGGGGGGGGGGTTGATTAGATAGGCTGCAGTTGTCGTAGAACACTATGTGATGAGACGAAGGAATATAATTATGAACACGCAGAGAAAAAGGGTCATTTTCTGGTTTTACGCATGAATTGGATTAGAGAGATGTCACGGAGTATGAATATCATGGGCAAATGGTCGGCGGGAAACATAATTTATTCTTCCCTGACAAAGAGAAGTTGCCAAAGAATTTATACAGATGTGCAAGCGGGGTGCAACACGGATGGTGGCTCAATGACACAATAAAAAGGCAACCACTTTTGGGCTTCAAAATCTTAAGGAACATTCTGTGCTGTGTCCGCCTCGTACTTTCAGTGAAAGTAAAAATATTTCTTTATGGCGTCGACATGCTCCGTGTAAGGTTTTCTTACCCATACTTGAATGTCAAATAGCTTAAACAATCATATTTTGCCATCAAAGCAAGATTACTGTTCTTAAAACGCTGATTGTGCGTGCTTCTACTTTTCGCAGACAATGCACAAACTTGTCTAGTCCGCGTCTCTCAGTCAACGTGCGCTGATTTGAAGTACACGACCCTGCGTGGCTGTTGTAGTCTGTCAGAGTTTATACCACGAAACCTTTTTTGCCATGTAGGTAAACCGGAAGTGGAAGACGCCAAGACTGTGATCCTGCGCAAGAACTCCCTGGTTCCTGCCCGCGAGTTGATCGACGAAATCTCGCCCGATGAGACGGTGGCTGGCGACGACCAGAGGATCCTCAAGTGCATTCCAAAAGTTCCCGGATCCAGCGTCAAGTGGTGAGGACCGTCTGCCGAAGCACGAAGTGCCGATTTCGGAAGGCTTTTCGTTCGTAAATGCTACAAATCACACAGCGCAAACGGACAGGAACGAGAAGCGACGCAGATGAGACTCATAGCGAACGAATTCACAAAGCTTCTCGTTCGTAAATGCAGCTTGCCATTGGCTGGTCGCCTTCGCCAATTATGTTTCAAACATCGCGATTGTCTAACGTTTCTTCAAGGATAATTCCCTCTCATGAACTTTTTTTAATACGGGTGTAAAGTACCAACCAGTGCTTTACCAACTTACCATTGGCCGATGGCCTTTGCTAATATTATGTTCGGCAGCACGATTTGGCTGCCAGATGCTCTCACGAGCAATTCTATAGCAAAAACTTTTTTTTTTCGTGAATGTGGACGCACCTTCTTGTACACGCGAGTTTGATCATGAGGCTCCAAAGTTGTGCTATGCGCCTAAACGCCTGTTGGCAGTTATTGCCCAGGGGATGTATTCTGTGTGTCCACCTAGTGGACATGTCCTTTTCATCTAGTAATGAAGCACTGATTAGCTGGGGTCGCCTTACTCATTCTGACCCGTACCCCGGCCCTGCCAATCAGAACTTCAGCTGCGGACGAAATGGACATGCCCACTAGGTGGACACTTACAGAATACCCCCCCCCCCTCCTCTAGTTATGTTTCACGACGATAAATATTGCGCAATTCGCTGAAACCATCATAATAAACCGAACGAAAAAAAAGGCGACACGCTGATATGGCTAGATGGTTCTAGGTTTGAGGTAAAGAACTGGCGGAGAGGGGCTGAGCAAACGAATACAAACGTCGACCACTACACCAAGTCTGTTTTAGGCTTGTAGCGCAGCTCGGTTGTGTCGATGTGTCGGTTGTGTGTCGGTCTGGGCCATGCATGTGTAAGCTCACCTTCATTTTCATTATCAAGCAATGAATTGACGTATCTCCGACTGCAGCCCCAGGCTGTCTGAATATGTTGCCACTTGGTTACTATCCGTTTTGTTGCTTGGTTTCTTTGTTATCTCTTGATATCATATGGTTTGCCGAGTGTATAAGTAGTCCTGTGTCACTAAATAAACCATCACTTGGAAGTTAGCGCCCACTCTGTTTTCCGTTCCCTTTGATTACCCCTGCCCCCTTCCTTTTTTGCTCTTTCTGAGCTGCGCTACAAGCCTAAAACAGTCATGACATACCAACTCGCCCAAACTGCCACGCTTTTCACTACACCAACGCGTGTGTTCATCGCTCGTTGTGCCGGTGGGCGCAGGGTGAAGAACGAGACCGTGTTGAACGGCACCATGCCCCTGCCCCACCTTTACCTGGTGTCGCCGAGCACGCTGTGGATCCGGCGCATGCACTCGGACCTGGCCGGCAGCTACACGTGCCTGGTGAGCACCGAGGACCGGGAGGCCATGGCGACGACCCTTGTCGTCATGGCCGGAACGAAGCCGCGCAGCAAGTGTAACGTCTGTGAGTATCGGCCTGCGTCGACTGTCACTTTAGTTGGTGAATTTTCACCAGGGATGCGTGAATAGCAACTTCTTTTAATGCAAAATGGAGTAGAAGTGGAACAGCGCCGGAAGGGAGTCGAATCAAACATTGAATACAATTCGAATAGTAATCGAATAATGAACACTCGTTTTCACAATTAATATAAAATGACGGTCACATCATTGTATTCTTAGCGTTGGGAAGTTTCTGCCATTGTGTCGCAAGTTGTGAAGCGTTCTTTATTGAAAGGATAAATGCAGCGTTAGGAACAAATGCGTCATTTTGTTCACACAAACAGGACTCTTCGGTGAGTGCCAACGATCTTTGTACAGCAACTAAAGTCTGAATCCTCGAGCAACGTAGTTTCATTATCATGCTTTGTTTCATGATGAACTATCACGCATTATGCCTGTACCATGGACGCGAGTATGAAGCTTATCGTACTTTTGCTACACTTTTATGTTCGATAACGCACAGTCGGTGATTTAAGTAGTCGAAAATTACTCGAGAACCTTTGATATTTACGAATAGGGACTACTCGATTCAAACATCGAATTGAATAGGATGCCACGCGATTGGCTATTGGAAAGACTAGAATATTCGCATGGCCCTACATTTTAGGTACGTGTCTCCGAAGGCGACATCTAAAGAATGCAATTGTGTGTCGGTTTGATTTTGTCCACAATGTTTTACGAAGTTTACGGAAAAGAAAACCGTCGGTTATGCCACTTCGTTGCAGCACCTAATCCATTGGAAAAACACAGCAAATCAAAGGAAAGCGCGATCGACCACAGTATAGCAACGTGATATATAAGTAGCCCAGGTTATCGGTCCTGATGGAGGTAAGTTCGTCCCGACGCAAGCGTAGGTTCGCTATTCGGAACGTTAGTGCATTGAAGCTGGACCTTTCGTCTCGGGCATTTCTATTTATAGCATCTCAGAAAGCAATTCGTGATATACGGTTCGCGTCGTTCTTCACAGTCACCCGAAAATTAGTTGCGTACGCCAAGATGAAACACCCGAATGCACGTTCGTCGGTATACTGTCCTGCAGTTGTATTCCCTTGAGACATTCCGTGAAGGCTTCGACATGAACACCGCAAGCATCGTTTAAGATACTACAGCATTCAACCAAACATATCAGATTTCGCTTGTACTTCACTCTGCAGGAGTGGAACGTAGTAGGCCCAAACCACAGATCAGTGGTTATTAGGTAGCAGACCGATAGCAGGCCTCTGATAGCAGAACGATAGCAGGCCTCTTAGATAAGAGCAGATTGGGTGAGGAAACAAACGCGGGTAAATTACATCTTAGTTGAAATCAAGAAAAAGAAATGGGCATGGGCCGGACATGTAATGAGGAGGGAAGATAACCGATGGTCATTAAGGGTTACGAACTGGATTCCAAGGGAAGGGAAGCGTAGCGGGGGGTGGCAGAAAGTTAGTTGGGCGGATGAGATTAGAAGTTTGCAGGGTCGACATGGCCACAATTAGTACATGACCGGGGTTGTTGGAGAAGTATGGGAGAAGCCTTTGCCCTGCAGTGGGCGTAACCAGGCTGATGATGATGACCACCTTAACACGCTGTGGCCAATCGCGCCTTGCTTTGGTTTGTTGTGGGCGTCGGCCTGAGGCATTGCCTCTACGCGTTTCTGCTGTTCACGAGTTAGTGTATTGAATTCAATCTGGATTGACGAATTGATAGGCGAATACACGTGAATGCTCCATAGTGGCGCGTTATTGTCGTTTCGTTCGCTAACAGCGTTTCTTCCACAAAAAAAAACGCAGTCTTCCGCAAGAGTCCCAAGGACCAGGAGATCCCGCACGGCGAGACGGCCATCATGCACTGCACGGCGCAGGCCCCGCAGCGGCCCTCGTCCGACGTAAAGATCAGCTGGCTGCGCAACGGGCTGCCCTTCCCGACCAGCACCCGGTACCGGGACCTGGGCAACGGGCTGGTCTACATCAGCGACGCCATGCCCAAGGACTCCGCTGTGTACACCTGCGTGGCCACCGACAGGCGCAGCAACTGCACGGTGCAGGAGTCCGCTCTGCTCAGGGTGCTGCCCAGGGTGAACATCGAAGAGAGTGAGTCGTTTTGTCACACCATCTCTCCGCAGCGATGCTTTGAGACATAGAAATAAGAAGTGACCTCTTCGCGAATTGCCAGAAGATACACGGATTTACCAGTGTTGCAGTCGCAGGCAATGCGGATGCTTTTTCGTGTCGATGTTTTCAGGCATAGTGAACGGAAGGGCTTCGGAAAAAGGAGAAAAGAGGAAAGAAGGGACTATCGCTGACTATATATCCTATATCTAGGTGCTGTCGCGCACAGATCGTGTTCCCTTTCTCTTTTTCCAGCTCAGGGTAGCAAACTGGAAGTAATCACTGGTTTGACGTCACTGTGTTTCGTCCTGTTTTGTCTTCCTCGTTTTTCTTTACGGCGAACTTCACTACAGCGCTTACCTGACGTTGAACCAAAAAGCAGTGGCTGTCGGTGCGATGCGCAGTGTCTCTATACGCGAGCATGTCGCAGCCACCCATTAATGAATGTTTTTCTGAGTAATAAAAAATGAATTCCCCACTTTCAGCAAAATGGGACATGTTCTGTGGCATGAGATAAACCGCCACACAGCAATGACCTCACTCAAGCTATTTACTGAGCATAGCCTTGAACTCGCGTGTGAGTCCCTAGCTTAACGGCAATGGGATAGGAAGCCAACACAAACAACGTGACCATCTGATTATTTTAAAGACTTGCAGGTCAATTTACAGCTAGGACAGTTTCGCGATTACTACGTGTCATTGTGGTGTCAACCAAACTCTCGTTGCTTCCTAGTAGACCCGAAGTCAAGAAGTGGGCCGACAGATGAAGTGGCACACTGTGGTATAAAAGTTACAAACAGGGAGAAAGTACTGCAGAAAGGCTGGTCTACGTTTTGATAGGTGGACCCATCTTTGTCAAAGATAGGTACACCTATCGAAACGTAGGCTAGCGTTTCTGAGGCACCTTATCCCTGTTTGTAGCTTTTTATGCCACAGGTTCCTAGTAGACCTGGGCGCTTTCGGCCTTAATTCCACTCACGATAGCTTGTGGATTCCACAAGAGTTCCAAAGATCTATCGCAACACTGACAGGTTGATGGGTTTTCAATGACAACAAATAAACGCCGCTACACATATGTAGCGCTTCAGTCAGCATTGATTATTCCAGCCTCATTTATCGCCTCCCCGTCGATATTATGCGCACAAAGTACACGTATCACATTCTAACACACTGACACGCTCGCAATAATTTTCTTTACCGCAAACATGCAACGATTGCAACTGTCTTCCAGCATCAATGGTTAGTATAAGTTGTCCCGCTTTATTTAAAATTGCGTTTGCTAATCGCAACTAAACTTTGGAGCATTCTGCTGAACGACGCATTCTATTACTTTTGTTATAAGTGTAGGTGTGCTATTTCGACACAATCCACGACGAATATAGCTACCGTTGTTTACTTGCGTGTTGCTGAAATGTTGGCCCTGAAATGCAATTAGTGAGTTGATACTGTTCTTATCTAGTGGTATATATACATATTCTGTATTTGTCTATGTAGCCCCTTCCTCTATAATGTATTTTTACTCTGAGGATCTTATTGCAAATAAATAAAAAATAAACAAATACATAAAACGGCCGGATGCCCAAGCGTTCGCAAATTAAAAAGAAAGCTGCAATGACACTGACAATGACAAACTTTCGTTTTTTTCCCAGTCTGCGGAATACCGTTCGTGGGACGTCCCAACATGTCGAAGCCCCACGTCGAGCATGGAAAAATTGTCGGCGGAATGGACTCCCTCAAGGGTGCCTACCCGTGGCAGGTGAGCTCGATGATATTGGGTCAGGCTGACGCTCCGTTCTCCTTAATATGTTGCAACAAGAAACGTCACTAACTTACCTGAAGTTTGAGGTCCAAGATCTCAAAAGAAAGCAGGGACCCTATATTTGGACATGTAATAACTTTCGTCCTGGTGTTATTTTTCTTCTCCTGCTTTAAGCAGACCTCATAGTTAGCGGTGGCGTCGCAGATAATTGAAGTGCCTTCACGGACACAGATAATTGAAATGACAGTCGTTTGGAATGCTGTGGTCGGGTGGTTACATACAAGCCCCCTAATGTACGTGCAGGTTATGTTCTGGACGGACTTGCGCAAGGCGTTCTGCGGCGGAAGCCTGGTGAACGACCAGTGGGTGCTAACGGCTTCGCACTGCTTCAAGAGGGACGAGATCCGCACAGACGAAGTGGAAGTGAGGCTGGGCAAATACGACCAGACCGTGGTTGAGCCGCAGCAGGTGGTCACCAAGATTGCTGACGTACACTTCCACCCGTAAGTATGCAGATAACCTTATTAAGTACTGGCTAAGATGTAACATAGAAAAAAAAACGAAGCCTACGTGTCTTGAACAACGGTATTGTGTTAGCTGCTAAAGGAAGCGTCCAGCATAGAACAAGTTCCAGGGCAGTGGACATTCGCACCTTAGCCTTAGCAAACCACCTCAGCAGGTTCAACGGCCCCGGCAGTTAATTGTATGTGAATTTAGGGGAACTTACCGCAGCCTTACTCTCATCGAGCGAAAAGAAAGGTATTTACTTTGAACCGAAGTGCTCGACAAGACCCAGAACTAGTTTACGAAGGAACGTGGTAGATGTCCATCACCATTCTGTTGAAGGGTTTTGTAGATAGCCGTGAGATGTGACTAAAGATACGATGAATATTTTACCTTTCTTTCATCGAATCATGCACATTTTAACGGTCAGCTAAAATGCACCTCAGGACGAAAATGTAATGTTTGAAAAGAATATCCGCAAATGCCCCTTAGGTGCATTAGAACGTTCCAGTAATGAAGTAACACATCGCTAAAGCTTGCCGAGGGGCAATGCACAGGTAAAAACATTCCAGGTGACTGATTATTTTTATTTAAACAGCAAGGACAACCTAGCTCAATTTAGCTGATAACTCTGTAAGCGTTAATTGCATTGTACGCGCAGTTCGCTAGCGGCTTGGAGCACCGGCGGTCATCTAAGCGCCGTCTCCATGGCGACGCACTCTTTCGCAGGAATTTCAACGTGAACACGTTCGACAACGACATCGCATTGGTCCAGCTCACCGACCGGGTGACCTTCACGGACTACATCCTGCCCGTGTGCCTGGGTGACAGCGCGACCATCGAGCGAGACTACTTCAGCTCGGGAGACGTGCAGCTGGGCACCGTGACCGGCTGGGGACAGCTCACCGAAAGCGTCAACACGCTCCCTCGGTACCTGCAGGAGATCAGGCTGCCCATCATCGACCACAAGACCTGCCAGGCGTCCACGCAGTACCCGGTAAAGGCCGAATGATTCTCGCTCGGCCATTTCTCTCGGTATATGGCGAGTGTCCTTGGCGCGGTGGCCGTAGTGTATTGTTGAGGTCTGGGAAGACATCTTGCCACAGGGGAAGCCTCCCATGAAAGAAAAAAAAATCTCGCTGATAGCGTAAAAGATATCGATCAAAATGAATAAAGTTCACGTAGGCTGTATCAGGGACGCAGACACAGTCAACGACGTGAAACGCCTTGTGCGAGGTGCGATGTTCTTCGGCACTAGGGTACAAAGGTTACGTAGCCGGATACGGAAATACACGTGCCTTATTAGTGCTGCAGCTCGTGTGGGTCATAGCGGTGTAACTTTGAAATTACGCTGGCCCCCTTTCCGCGGTGATTCCGATAGTTTGCAAATAAGTTTTATGAACACTAGGGTGAAAGAACGACCTCTCTACTGGTGATGCTCGCAAAATACCTTGCAGCACTCGAGCCAGCTGCATCCGCAAATGGCTGGGACTCCTGCGCTTGCGCTTCCTGTGGAGACAGATCCATTTCACCGTGATCAAAGGGGCTGGATATCACTCCGCATTGCTGGCCGAGTCTCGTTACGCCATTTCTGGACCCTAGGTGTCGAACGCAGGGGGGCCGCAGCCGGGCAATTGCGAAATTTCTGCAAGAAATTGCGCACCTGTACGCCTTGTAACAAGTGATGAGCACCAGTTTGAGTTCGCTAAGTTATGTCTGCCATGGCACACTGAGCTCTTTCAAACGTGCCGATTTTTGCTAAGATGGACTCACGTACTGCACAGCTATGCCTCTCTGAAAACCGCGCACGGGGCTAAATTGATTACGTCATGCGTGGCGCGACAAAGGTGGCATCTGCACACGCCACATATGCATGATTGAGTAATAGCTTTTTTTCCTCTACACAACGTATGCCAATGTAAAGCGCATTGCGGCTGCAAATACGTAAGCGATAATAGTATAACGGGTTTTCGTTACATGCGGTTTTAGAAAGCGACTCCGTCTGACTAAATTTAAAAGTGCTTAACGCCAGAAGTCAATATCAACTGAGGTTGTACACCTTTCGTATTGTGCATAAAACAGGTCAAATCTCCTCCCCATATTTTTGTCTCCCCATCTGAGTCAGATATTAGAGCCTGCCAGAGGCGCCAGCTATTCTTTCACTCTGTCCAAATGGAGCAGAGAAAACAATTCTCGAGGTCATGTGGGCAGTTCATAAACCTTCACCATGTGCTGCCTGTCCTCAACAGCTCAGAACTCTGCAGAGAGGTTTAGGGAGGCCGAGACTAGTATGTCGGCATCGAGGGAGTTAGGCTAATGAACTGTTATGGCAATCGTGGTAGGTCTTCCAAAAAGTTTGGAATAATGAGCAGCATAACGATATAGTCCAGAATATGCTGGTAATTCCTACCAACGATTTTTATCCTTCTCATTGAGTTGCTTTTGTTTGTTAACAAATCACAGACCTTGTTAACAAATCATTCATTTTGTAGACCCGTGTACTCTTAGGTAGCTTTTAAGTCCGCTATGGTATCATGAGAATACGCGAGTGTCAGTGGACCATATAGCGGAGGAGAGCGCGTGACCAAAGAATGAGAGGACCGTAAATTGTCCGCAATCAGTGTGCCTCATCTGTTAATTGCTGGACGTCTCCTGAACTTTCCCATGTCCCGTTTTTCGCAGGTGACGAGGAACATGTTCTGCGCGGGCTACAAGCAGGAGATCGTGGGCGACGCGTGCAAGGGGGACAGCGGTGGTCCCTTCGTGATACAGCGCAAGAACCGCTGGTACCTCATCGGCATCGTCAGCTGGGGCGTCGGGTGCGGCCGCAAGGACCACTACGGCTACTACGCCAAGGTCAGCAACTACCACAGCTGGATCAAGGAGAAGATCCTCTACTGAAACGACGCATCTACGATCACTCTGTTCCTCGTTCGAGGAGGAAGATTGGAGCTCAGGAATGCAGCTCAACGATTATGGGCAAACGCGCGACGCGTCAAGCTGATGACGGTGAAGCTCTCCTCACGAGAACGGTGCAGCGTTGTGGGTCACCGGAGGGTTGACCGTTTTCGCGACGCTTTTGTCGGGCCGTCGTCAATCTTGAACGACGCACGCACGACGTTCCTAGTGAGCGGACTAGCTTCCTAGACGCAGGCGCCTGTCCACACACGATAGGCGTATGTCAAAGACAGACAGGGACGATCGTAGTCGATCCATTCTAGTTGATGACAATACACCGCCAGTTATGAGAAAGAAGGCTGGGAAGATGATAGTGGCCCGACGCGTAACCACAAGCTAGAAAAACTTCACAGGAAAAATCAAGTGCTTGGAAAATTGACAGTCGCGTACTACGCGATGAGCCAATGTGAAAAGTAACTGGAACGCAATGAAGGTGTCACTCGTGTAGAGGTGCTGGAGTGCTTAAAATTATGAACAGGCCAATAAAAGAGACAAGATTCTAAAAGCTTGTTCAAGGTGAGGCATTAAGAGACAAGGCATCGAAATCGACGTCAGGGCATTTTTTCTGTCGAGCACGTCAAGGAGACAATTTTTTTTTGCTGATCTTGGGCATTCCGACAACGTTTTGAACGAAATATCGTCCGCTTGACGTTATGTTATCATGATTTAATCATCACGGCTTGTCTTGATGCCAGATAACACCATTGTTATATACGGATGCAAGTAGGCGTTCCACAAAGAATTATGTCTTTTGCTTGTGTATGCTGTCTGATATTGATCACCAACCGTGGCATCAGATTCAATGGTTCAGGAATACATTCATTCAGATATACGTCGATGAGGGACAGTTCGATGTTGCCCGCAAAAAATGATTTTGTGCAGCTAATTAACTTTTTTGTTGTGGCAAGAAAAGTTTGTCGACGTACAGCAGGACTCGAAAACAAGTCCCAAAAGCCGTGGTTCAGTTAACACTGCTGGGCTCTCTGTTTTTGTTAATTTATTTGATAGGAAAGATATTTACATGTCATTCTTGCAGCGTTTTTTGTTTGTGTGTTTCCTTTACCAGTATATTGAGGTCAAGTTTGCAGAGAACCCATATACGTGACCTAGACGTATTTTTCAGTAATCGCTAGAAGATCTCGCGAACGGACCAATGGAGACAATTTGGTCAGGCGCTTCTTTTTGACAATAGAGATTGAGCTCTACTATCGCTGTTGTGCTATTGAAACCATATATTCGCGTCTATTAATGTCCCGATGCTAAAATGTGCCTATGCAACAGCGTTTGCATAGTCAACGCCTTGCTTACAGGCTACCATGTAATTCATTTTGTACACATATACATTTATAGTCTGCTTAGTACAGTGACGTTTTCCAGTGCTTCGTTCAACATAAATCCATTTGCACACCATCGACAAGGTTGAGCCACTAATGCAAAGATTACGATACTACTTATAATAACTTTATTTTTTCCCTTTCAAAAGATACAAAACATGATTGAAAAATCATGAGGTGGTGCTTCGGCAGTACTTAAGCGAACTCTATAAAAGGACTCAACTGCCGCATAAATTAGAACGTTGATGAAGCCAGTCACAAGAACACTCATTTTAATAAAGACTTCATAGCATCTGGAGTCCATGTGATATCTTCTGCTGCCTTTGTTCGACCACCATTAACTCGCGATAGTAGCTCAATTTCAAGTGCCTGAAAGAGTCAGGAGTGCATATTCGCATGCTTAGTGGTCCATGCTGAACAAGAGGATAGCGCCAGAAATTTCTGAAGCAGGGGCATAATTTTTGTCCATGCAACATTCAACAATATTGTTACGCTTAGGACAAGGTCGGATGCGGACAATTTTGACTAGGTATAGCCGTAGAAAGGCGGCGATATGTGAGCGCGTGCTCTTTCTGTTTTACTGTATTTTTTTACATTGAGTGAGAAACCGGTGTGTCTGAGCGTACATTGTAGTCAGTATTTATATCGGTGCGCAGGACGCCACCTCGTGGTATGTGGAATTCCTCCATTCCTTCATCTATATTCCTTAATTTTCTTTACGCGAAACACGCATATTTTCATACTCATGTACCAAATGTCACCGAGGTTCCTGTGCCCCCTGTTGTCATGCCATAGAATAAAATTTCTCCTTTTTATTCTTTCGTCAGAAGTGCATATCTTTCACTCGTGTGCAACCAGACCTGCCTGGTCGCAGTCCCATCTCGCCGACCAGCCTTGGGCCTTCGGGTTTCTCCATATGAAATTTTGGGGACGTAGATCCTTGGAAATACTGGCACGTGTCCACTCTCGGGGACCGAATTGGTCGGTTAATATCAGTGACGACGACAACGGCTACCACCACCTCACAACAACAACGAGGACGATGACGACGACAGCAACAGCAGCAGCAACAACTACAACGCCCTTTTTTGGCGATGCAACCATGGGCTGGGTTAATGCAACGAGGCTTTTATTAATTTAGATGTAGAAACCAGGAAATGATTCTACTGCGGTGTCGTTCATTTTCGCGCTTCGTCAGCGGTCATAACGTAGCTCCACCCTCAATATCAAGTCAATCAGCCGCACGTGAATGGTAAATGATAAAGGGTGGCATAGCATCGCGCAAAACTAACCAGTACATTATACCGGCCCTGTTCACTGCCAAACGTAAAAGCATCATGGTCATCCGATCAGTTTAAATTACGCTGTCACCTGGTCTTGCGGAAGTTTGAGTAGTTTGCTGTGCTTATGCATATCATATGAGTACAGCGGCCGGCCATGCGCAAATCGATTCTCTTATTGCTCACTATAGGTCGCACATGGGAGCGTCTACAAGTTCAACGGTGCTGCTCAAAAGTGCGGCGGGAACTGCAGGAAGATGCAGAGAGAGAATTTTACCTAAAAAAATGATGGCAGAGATGTTGGACTGATTTTGACTCTTCTAGCCTGTTACTCTGTGCAGGGATAAAGGGAAAAGAGGGAGAAAAAGCGTTATGAGTGGTGACGACGTGGAAAGTAGGCGTGAACAAATAGTCTCTCAGGTGGCCGTCGAGCTTGGCACGACCCCAAATCCAGCTGCAGAGCGATTCGTGCACAGCATGGAGCTTGACTCGCAGCTTTAAAGTTCATGTGAGCCTCGAGGATGGTCTGGTTGGGTTGAGCTGGCCGTGATGGAGTCCTATACGGGTGTCACACGACCACTATTGATCGCGATCAAGCCCGATCCGGATCGAAATTCTCGACTGCGATTGGCTCCCTCGCCCAGCTCGATCAAAGGAGCCAATCACAACCGAGAAATCTCATCCGGATCGGGCTTCATCGCGATCAAAAGTGGGCCACGTGACACCCGCATAAGGGAGTCGACTAAACGGATAGAAAATGAGCGTTGCTTCGACAAATGGCATATGGTTTCATAGAATGACTACTAGAGGGAACTCTGGCGCTAGTGTCTACGGGAGCTGCAATGGGGACGATTCAGCCAGCATGGGAATTACGGGAAGTACAGTCAACCGCAAAAGTCTACCGGACGCAGGACCTGCCAAGCCGCTGAATTCTCGCGCAGCGCGTGGTCACACAGCTTTGAAGTAAATGTTCCAGCATGTAGTAGCCTTCGCCACCTACACAGTGAGTCATTAAATACGAATTGTCAAGCCTTAACAGTGCAGAGATTCACATTTGCAGGGGAGACCGCATCCCGTAAACTTTTGCCGTTGACTGTACATGGATTTGCCTAAACTTCGTCCTTCGGGCTTCAACCGGCTTCGTGACTTTGTAAGTTCGCCATATTCAAATATGTACTGTGTAATAAAAAAATACACATTACTGAAATTGTCCGACGGCGGGATACGAACACAGGACCTCTAGCACAGAAGCCCCGGCATTACAACGATTACGCCCCGGACGCATGTATCGAGAAGCGATATGAGACGCCCTCATGAATGTATCGCGGGCAAGCCCGCGCCTTGAGACGTGTCGCGCGTTTCGACCTGGCCACCTCGACAACCTGGACCACTGGGATGAGTAGCGATTGTGCGTGTTTGCAGCGTCTCCTGCACTTCGAAAAGTATAGATTTCTCTGAAATTTACAAAAAAATGAAGGTATCTAAAGAGTAATAAACGAAGCCACGAGAACGTCTGAATCCACAAGCCCGAAGATCCGACAAATCCGTGTACTTCCCGTCATTCCCCTGGTGGCTTGAACGATTGCAGCGCCAGAGTTACCTCTAGTAATTATTCTAAGAAACTATTTGAGAAATGGTAACCTGAAGGTTCATCACATTAGGCCCGTATTTCGTGGACTGATCCAGGTCCACGAAGTTCATTGCATGTTCATGCACGACTAGCCGGACATTTTCAGGACGGCCTCATTATGTGAAATTAGTAGCGACATCCTGTTAGACAAGCGCAAGAAAACTTAAAGCTAGCACCACTTTGGCAACAAACAAACAAACAAACAAACAAACAAACAAACAAACAAACAAACAAACAAACAAACAAACAAACAAACAAACAAACAAACAAACAAACAAACAAACAAACAAACACACAGACCGACAGATAGGCAGAAAAGGAAACAGACAAACATATAAAAACAGACACACAACAAACACATACATACATACATACATACATACATACATACATACATACATACATACATACATACATACATACATACATACATACATACATACATACATACATACATACATACATACATACATACATACAGACAGGCAAGCAGGCAAACAAACAAACAAACAAACAAACAAACAAACAAACAAACAAACAAACAAACAAACAAACAAACAAACAAACAAACAAACAAACAAACAAACAAACAAACAAACAAACAAACAAACAAACAGCAGTAGCATAAATAAGCCACCGTGCTGCACTGATTAAAATGATTACTGAGGTGCAGGTCATTCAATGGGGATTTGGGCCATCGACTGAATTACGGCCATGTAGCGTAATACCGCTATCACGTTGTATAGCTCACATATACCCGCCAATTCCACCATGAATACTGCTTTCTACCCTAGTGGTTCGTAGACTTTCATGTTCGAAACAAGCTATCAAATGAAAACAGTGTTCCAGAGAAAACTGAAGAGGGTCTTCGTTGTGCACTAAGCTCTGCTGGCGCTGCTCCATTGCTCAAGTAAAGCATGGTGCATAGTGCTGCCGGTAAAAATGCGGCGTCTCATTTATTCATGACCTTAGGTGTAGCAACGCGCCGGAGTGACGGCGTTATGGCCAAATCTTGAGGAATACAGTAAGATCCAAGCACCTAGAACAGATAGAATTTGCAGGCACTCGACGTTGTTTTGAATGCAGGAGCAGCCTAACAGGCTTTAATGAATTCATAGACAAGCGGTCAGGTTTGGGCATAACACATTCCCGATGCTTGATTCCCGAACGAAACTCGCGGAATGACACAGTGTCTCATTGTTAGAAACACACGCAGAAAGAAATGCGACTGGAAATTGTTTGCCAGATTCTGAGAATACGTTAGCACTTGAACCCTTTCGCTTTGCACAACTACTAGAAATAACTGCGCTCGACACCATCATCACAGTGCCTTGATTCCTTATGTTGGATGAACAAGCGCATTTAAGAAATAAATCTGAGCTTGCGGAAACACATGCGATAGGAAGGACAACAAGTATGAGTCCTTTCACTTGCATAACGATGTTCAACATAACTGGCCAATAAAGGTTATATTTGAATGCCATTTTTTCCTACAAACTGTTGGCTCAGGCATTTGATACCACCATGGTATTTTGGTCACAAAACACTCAGAAACTTTGTTCTTTTGGTTTTCTCTTGTTCAAGGGCTTTCTGGAATTTATGCCTTCCCTGCATTGTCCACGGATATGGAGTACGTACCTCCCATATATCCGTGAATTGGATACATGGGAAGGATATATCCACACTTAGCGGTCAATTCTCCTCTGGTTCTGGGCAGGCCATCTTAAAAATCAAGATATCAAATGAAAACGAAGCACTTCATTCGACTACTCAAGCGCGAAACTCTGTCATGCCGGGCTGGTCGGCATATTCGCAAAACATTAAAACAACCCGAAAAACAAAAACCAGAAGAATGTTACAGAGGTACCTAAATATTTCTGCGAGCATTGAATGCAAAAGCATTGCGGCTCTTCCACGTGATACCTTTGACTTGGTCGTGTGCTCGAATTGGGCAAAGTAAATTGTTCGGGTGTCTACCCAAATTTTGGGGGTGGGCCAAGTCAATTTTGGGAGTGGGCCAGGTCGGTTTCTAACGTGGGTCAACTCAATTTTCGAATTGGGCAAAATCAATTTTTCGAGTGTCCACCGAAATTTTGGGGTGAGCCAAGTCAGTTTTGGGAGCGCGCCAGGTCGTTTATGAACGTGGGTCAAATTTTCGAATTGGGCAAAGCCAATATTTTTCGGCGTGGGCCACAGCGTCCGTCCGAAGCCGCGGCTGTTCACCGTGGGTTCTCGCAGGGCGAGCCACAGCAGGTCTAGCGCCGGGATTGCGACATCATCACTTGGTCACGTGGGTTCTCTTGCAATCGGGTGGTAACGCCCAACACCCGCCGGATTTTCCTGCTTCATGGGACATATAATGCTTTCGCATTAATAAATAAACAGAAAGGGACCGTGTCGCTCACCCTTATTTCTTAACCGTCCCTTTTATGCTTCGTTTGCTGTTACATATTGACGACGATTTTCAGTGATACCGGAGGGTGAGGCACCCACCCTTAGCTTGTGTCCGGCATCCTATGGCGAGCGACACCAACGCATGCGGGCCTCCCTACTATCAGATTACGGCCGAAAGGAGGCCGCCACGAGTTAGATAATGAGTCGGTCGTCCCCCTTGATGAACAAGCCTGCCCTCTCTTACCCTTGCGCTGCCTTCTCCATCTCTCAGCGAAGGAAGTGACGACAAGGCTCGGAGTTGGTCAACGAATCGTCACCCAGTGTTTCTCCACTCTTGGGAGTGCGCTTAACGCAATCGCCGGCCGGGCGCCGACATGAATTTTCGTTTCGTGGGGTGATCTCTCGTGGAAGGAAACAAAAGAGGCAAGTGGCCATGCTTGGTTTGATCCGTGATGTCTCGAGCATCGTTGTCCGACACAAGGACAGCACCAATGGCCGGCATTTACATGGAGTACGCGGAGGACTTCGTAGGAATACTGGGAATATGCGGCTTAGGATGGCGATCCTTGCAGCAGCCGCCGTCACGCTGGCGAGACAAGCTACGTAAGTAAAGCCGATGAGATCCCGTCGTGGAAGTTCCCTGTTCTGGGGTGTTTTCGTTTTCGAAAAATTCGACTTGGTGCAAAGGTGTTCAGTCTGTAATTTTCTGTAATTTTTCTAGTGGGCCCTTGTCATAGCTTAGGACTATCAATATAATCCTCTCAATGACTGTGGTCAGACAGCCAATACTGAATGCTTTAGAAATGTGTCAAGGTGCAAGAGAATCTGGTTATATGTAAGAAAGCGATATGAAGGGAAAGAAGAACGCTTGCATACCGCGCTAACACAAGATGATTTTCCTCTGCATCAAGCATTCCAAAACAGAGCAGCGAGAAGACACAGGAGAGGTAAAACTCATACCTCCGGGACGAATCACGAATGTCCACTGATTGCCAATAGGCAGGAAGAAGTCAAAATACAAATTCATAAATGACGGCTTCCGATTTGGTTTGACTGGATTTAGTTCCATCACAGTGTAGAACACTTGAGTTCGGCTGCAAGGTCGGATGCATCGTGACTGGCGACGGGGAAGCGGCAGGACGTTCTTTAACTCATCGGCAGCGCTCGGCCAGCAGCATGCATTTTCGCCGTCATCCGACGGGTGCCGACCTCGCTCACCGAACGCACGCTTGAGAGCAGCACGATACCACTGCGCAAGCGCTCCGTCACGTGACTTTTTTTCATATTTCGCGGGCTTTTTTTTGCAACCCGGAAAGAAGGACGACGTGAGACGTATCGTAAAGGAAACAACTCGATCGGTGGTTTCTGAAGGTGGTCTACAAACCTGCTCATCACACTCGGAGCCCTAAGTCAATAATTAAAAAGTTGGGTAATTAAACTTAATTAATTAGTGAGTTATGGGGAAAACAAACAAATTGCCTGAGTTACTATAGGCTATTGTGAATAGTATGCGTTCAGTTCAATTCGCTTCGGACGCGCCTTTCAACTTCTTGGCTCAAGTTACGTGGCACACCCTGCATATTCTGACTCGACGCCGACTCGTCTGCCCTCGCTGTTCCAACCTTCGCTCGACGTACTCGGCACTGTCCTACGACGCTTCAATGCGTTCAATGCAGCGAATTCGCATCGTACACTTTTCTTTCCACACTGAGGCAGGGCACCCCGACGAAGAGACAAATCCTCTTCTCGAAACAGTGGCTTCAGACAGGCGTTTTCGTTGGCCACCGTCGACCGACAAAGCTACCTGTGCCAATTTAGAGAAGTATCGAACGGACGAAACACGACCGACTGTACGTTGGGGCAACAAACTGCCCTGCGTGGTCCGGGTGGAGGGCGTCCAGAAGAATGTAAAGCTCACAGGGAATCCAAAACTACGAGAATCCTTTGGAGTCAAGACGGAGCGCCGGCCTATGGCATACGCGTCTCTTGTAATCTCGCCGCCCTGCAAGTTCCTCTTTGGGGCGTCGGGTTGCACCGATAAGGTGAGGCAAACATTGCGCTGTCAGCGGCAAGGATGCTTGGCCACGGTCAGCGGGTGCTCGAAGTCAACCGTGGGTATACTCGAAGTTTTGGCGGACTATAGCAATGGTGTTACTGCGTCAGGCTTAATTTTGCTGCTACAGTTGTTGTAAGCTCGTTAAATCTTGTTCGCGCCTTTACCGTCGGTCTTCTCTGTTTGACCCCTTTGACCCTAAATTAGCGGGGGGGGGGGGGGGGGGGGAATTTCAAATGATCCCTCCCAAAAAGGAAGTGTAGTTCTTTCATTAAGACACTTTTTACGTGCCGCGGATGGACCCTGCACATATATTTGGGGAAAAGCCCCCAAGGGCGTTGGGTTAAATTATAAATGACGTTGATAATAAAGTGGCGAATAATGTACAGCTCACGGCTGAGGATATTACAGGTATCAAAGAAAATTTTGAATCTATTGAAGTAGGTCTAACATGAATAGGCCTGTCACATAGCTATTAGTGAAACAGAGAAGAAGGGAAATTGAGCGGCTCAGTTTTTGGTAATAATGACCATATAAAGCAAACAGACGATGAAACCAAGGAAAGAACAGGAAAAATTAGCGGCGGTTGAAATCGAAATGTACAAAATAATGAACAAGAGGGAAATGCGAGCGGACCAAAAATAGCTTAAGAAGCAAAACAAATAAGCTCGCAACTGATTACTTTGTGACATAATTAGTTTATCCGATAAATTAAGCACGGAAGGGCCGCGGTAGAAAAGCGAAGCGAGCGCTGCGATTTAGCACTGTCTGTTTTCGGTGTAGTGTGTGCGCCCTGTTTTCCCGGGCCTGCTAAATGCGCCATCGAATTCCCTGGAGGGCAGTCGTGTCATGAGTGACAACGTCGCCACAACGCTCATGTCTGAAAGGTTGGACACAAGTCTAGCGTGGCAACACATCAAGATGGCGAACGCCCTTTCTTCTTTATTGGCGCAGTGTTTACTGACACTCATAAGAAAGGTGGCAGATCCTTGTCTCTCGTTTTAGACCATAACCATAAAGGCTAGCATAGGTTATTCAATGATATACGCAATAGCACATTAGTATCTGATACAATGCAATGTCATATTACAAGAGAGGGCAAAAAACGAAATTTAAAACTGAGAACACTCATTAGTGCCGAATTACATAAAATTTTACAAACTCTGCTCGAGAATTGGGAGAAATTCTTAGAAACATATATTGCAATTGCGTTTAACTTCTGTATTTGCAGACACATTTCCAGCTAAAAGTTCCGCTAAATTCTCCTCCGATCTTGCGTTTCGCACTGGCATTTCTCTTCAAGGTCAAGTTTCTTGTGGTGCTTTCCAAATTAACCTTATACCTGGTAGCCAAGCTTCCAAAGAAGCCCGTAACTTCAGAAACATGGCGGTTGAGCTGCGATTCCTGCGGCTTATAGCGCCATCTGTGCGACGAGCGAATACTTCCGGTGGAACAAAAATAAAGTGACGGGATATCCGTTAAGAAAACAAACAAACAAACAAACAAACAAACAAACAAACAAACAAACAAACAAACAAACAAACAAACAAACAAACAAACAAACAAACAAACAAACAGAAGTGGCGTCGTTTTATTTGTCAAAGGCGCGAAACTCATTTCGATGGCCTGCCATTAGGGCAGTATTTTAAACATGTTGCGCAATCCGACGCGATGGCCTTTTCAAGTTTTTTTTTTATCGCGCAGAGCGACGCAGTGAAACGCCAGCGTTGCCGGTGTCGCTATCTAACGCACGCATGGAACACGACTGCTTCTTTTTGCGGACGAAAAAAAAAAAAAACGCTTTCGGCGTTGAGTAGTGGCCGCATCGCCGGCATCCAAACTCGTTGGCTTAGCGCATGCAGCCGCACGAGGGCAGCTATAGTAAACAATTATCCGGTGATCACATAACTTACTACTTTTTGACTGGACACGTTACCCACGACGAAACACATCTCACAAGCACCAACGCCACCAAGAACTCGCGAAAAACTCTGTCGAGCAAAGTCACACAACACTTGAAGACGGCGTTTGGTATGTGAACCATACCAGCGCGCCTTTTTTTCTGCGTACTACAAGAGCTGTATCGGATCTCGCCTGGAGCGGCGTGAAGACGCCCCCTTTTTTAGTAGGCCCTAAAGTACAAGTCTTCACTCTTAATTCTAAAGTGAAAAAAAAATATTTGAATACCAAATTGATTAGAAATTTCATTTTTAACACAAATTCAGGTTGTGTCTGGGGTTTAGTTAAACCTCACCTGGTCGCGCTTCAATCGCGCTGCTCTCATAACCGCCATCGATGGCTTCGGTGCTCTGGACCGCGCTCGGTGTCCGAAGCTTCTCGACCCATCTCGCACTAATCTCTGTCGAGTATCTAACCGAGCGTTTCAGGTTACGCATTATACACGAAGCATACGCGCTGTCTTTTAATGATAACGCACACACGTCTTTATAACAGGCTGAAAGGCTCAAACGCATACACATGGAATGTACGGCGAAGAAAACGTCTGCCTCTTATTTTTCTTCGCTGTACGTTCAGGCTGTCATTCAAGTAAATCTCTTAGGCACAGACATGAAAGTGGCACCAATATCTTTCCAGAAGGTTAGATAAAACTCAACAGGTAACCCATCCGGCCCTGGGGCCGAGCCATGCTTCATGGAAGATAATGTTGCCTTCACTTCATCAGCTGACGGTCGAGCACAAAGACGTTCAGCGATCTCAGGTGGAACCTGAGGCAGCTCACTAAGCATTCCGACGTTACCATGATCCATTCGCATAGTACTATGCAGCATGTTTTCAAAATTCGTCACTAAGAACGAATAATCACGCGCGGGAGGCGACGTAACAGGAAGTGCTCAAGGGGTCGCAGAACCAAATGCATTCGGCTGTCTAAAAAACGAGTTTCTTGCAAAGCGCGAAACATCAGAGTGTGCACACGGATTATGTCTGCTTCGCCGAGCAGCAGCTGACAAAGACGACGCTGCGCTGAGGCGTTGGAAACGCCTCCGTATCTCACGCTGCCATGACGACATCAGCGGAGTCAGTTGATGGACCCGAAGGGCAATACGGAGCTTCTGGGCAGTATCCGCCAGTTCTACTGACACACGTCGTCCGAGTGCACGTCCTTCTACTGAGCAATGCAGACGCCACTGCATCTTGAGCACGTGCCATGACTCCGGGTCAGATCCAAAGAGAGAGAGAGAGAGAGAGAGAGAGAGAGAGAGAGAGAGAGAGAGAGGCACGCAGGACTTTTGACGAACAAGAGCGCGAGTGCGCGTCATGTAGACCGCGGATGTCGAGGCGCCAATGTTTTACTGATGAAGAAGGAGGGAGGCAAATTTCTTACAAAAATGGTCTGTGATCGGAAATGTAAGCATGAGATAAAGGTAAAGTAAATTGTGAGTTATACTGACCTAGATTACCCCGCACACGTACTCCGTTCCATACATAGCAGTCGACGTTGTGGAGCCAGAGAGACTTCTTGCAGTGGCTTCGTTCGCACTTGGATATAGTTGAATGATTTTTTTACCGCAATTGTGTGTAACTCTTGTTTACATATGCTCAGTGCTATAATCAAGATATAACCATAGAGATATAACCCTTAGCAGTCGTAACATAGAGAATAGAGGCACAACGAAACGTTAGCTCCTGCCCTCGCCTCATACTCGTGTTGCTCCACATCTTGAATTTCCACCTGGCGCAATCCCCGGGTTCTCCCTGAAATTCTCGATAGAGTTATTCCTCGGAATTTCGAGAATGACAGCCCACAAATAAATGACACCAAGCAAAACACCCCCAGCGCATACCTTTTATGTTAAATATTATCAGACTGAAACATACTAGAAGTGCGAAACGATAACAGTAACCTGAAAATCATGTAATTTCTTCGGCGCGGCTTTGCAATCTCTTCTGGACCGGTCCACACAAGAGGCCGCGTTTCTACCAGAAAGCTCGCCTTCGTACGTAGCGTTGGCCGCCAGCGTTTGCCGGTAAACAATACGGTTGCAGAAGCTTCAGCTGCCGGGAAGCGTGAGAAGCAGTCAAGGTTCTGATTGCTATCGCGTTCCACTCTTAAAGGGAACCTTAAGCGTCCTCCTATCTTATGGCAGTCGGTCACCCATAGACTTCCGTTCCATGGAAGCCACGTCACAACCCTAGGTGGCGGCGTCAAGTCGGTCCACTTCAGGACAACAGCTAGCCATTTCATGCCTATTTTGCCCCTTCACGGGAGCTCAGAGGTGAATACAGCAGAATTTCGCTACCCCTCAAGTCACTTCGACAGCAAAGTGAGACCGTTATGTCGGTGGTCTCCTTGAAATTGGTTATCGATGTATGGGCATGAAAGCCGAACTTATCGCAATCAATGCCTCGTTTACTAGGGGCCTGCCACACGAGCCGACAACTTGGTTCTAAGCTTTGAAATCTAAATCACGTGCTGCTTTCTCCGTTATAAATTGTCATATCTGCTAACATCACGGAAGCGACGGGTGCCGGATGCCGATGATGCCTAGCCACTTAGAACGTACGCAAACGACAGCCCGTTTAAGCTAAATAAAAAAACTGCATTTTAAAGCAAAGGGCTTCCTTATAACAAAAACTTTAACTTCCCCAACACGCCGCATGTATGAACGACAACGAGCGCCATCTCCTCGCGGCTCCCTTGAACTACAGCTACCGTCGCTCAAATTGTAAAACAAGCGACGCGGCAGGCATGTATCCATCTCACAAGCAGGTTTGAGCAGTCTGGAAGCTACACGAATTCTTAGCCAATAGGAAGGCCGAATGCCCCTCAAGATGTGCTCATCGCGTCGCGTCGTCTGTTCAGTGTCTGCTTGCCATCCTCTTACATGCTCCATGGTTGGTGGATTGACGCAAAACAAAATATGTTTTGACGCCGTAACCATAGGCTGCGTTTACATGTATGCGATAGCAGGGCTTAGCTTTACCTGTACGCATTCCCTGCAGTTACCTTGCATCCTGCTTGATAAGTAGTACGGGCGAATGCCCTTACAAATGTTCACTTGCGTCACAGGTTAACCTGGCGTCGTCGAGTTCGTACACTGGCTAGCGGCGGACCTGAACTGAAATGTAAGCAGTTAGGTCGAACGAAACTGCTTTTATAGTTCAATTCTGGCCTTAGCGATTTGAAATTAGCTACACTTCACTTCGCACGACGCGTACACAGTGAGCGTTAAGCGGCGACACAGCGCTGTGCCAACATCTGTACGTCACCGTACCTGTAGGCTGTCGACCGCATTCGCTACGTATATGGGTGGGCCTGTAAGCGCTGCTTTGCGGACATATTTCTTAATTTCAGAGATGCGCTGTTTGCCTCTTCGTCAAGCGGCAAACAAGAGACGGTGTATTCGGTATACAGCAGCATAAACAACCACCTCGCTCATATATACCAAGGCCGTGTGAGGATGGCATTTGCGCTTTATTATGAGAGAACAACATGGCCTACAAATGAGCACATATGCTAGCACTTTTCTCTAATAATGCTGTATGGTATGTTAAAACTGTAAGCATGATGGAGTTAAAGAAAAGCGAGAATGAGTTAACAGCCTGTAACTTATGTTTGAGTAACCATGACTGTGTTGATAACGGCCGTCTTAGTTGCTTGATTCATCATCATCATCATCATCATCATCATCATCATCATCCTGGTTACGCCCACTGCAGGGCAAAGGGCTCTCGCATACATCTCCAACTACCCCGGTCGTCTACTAATTGTGGCCATGTTGTCCCTGTAAACTTCTTAACCTCATCCGCCCACCTAACTTTCTGCCGCCCCCTGCTACACTTCCCTTCCCTTGGAATCCTGTCCGTAACCCTTGATGACCATCGGTTATCTTCCCTCCTCCTTACATGTCCTGCCCATGCCCCCCCCCCATTTCTTTTTCTTGATTTCAACTAAGGTGTCCTTAAGACATAAAAAGAGTTGTTTGGTTCATCATCATCATCATCATCATCATCAGCCTGGTTACGCCCACTGCAGGGCAAAGGCCTCTCCCATACTTCTCCAACAACCCCGGTCATGTACTAATTGTGGCCATGCCATCCCTGCAAACTTCTTAATCTCATCCGCCCACCTAACTTTCTGCCACCCCCTGCTACGCTTCCCTTCCCTTGGGATCTAGTCCGTAACCCTTAATGACCATCGGTTATCTTCCCTCCTCATTACATGTCCTGCCCATGCCCATTTCTTTTTCTTGATTTCAACTAAGATGTCATCAACTCGCGTTTGTTCCCTGACCCAATTGCTTGATTAAAGAGCTTTATTACATCTTGCGCAGATGCCTGCAATTCTCCATAGACCCAGTGGACGGTTCCGTGCGTCTCCTGAGAGGCAGGAGACCGTACACGACAGCAGCCGAACCTGGGTCAGTGCGCGAATTCAGGGGTGAGTGACAGGTTATTGGGCACATCCTTCCTAGCGAACCTCGTGCATTCTGCACGGGTGGCGCCCTGACCACGCGAGGACTAGAGTTACTGTATATGCTAGCATATACAGTAACTCTAGCGAGGACGAGAATTTCTGGGCGCGCCATTCACGGCCTCCGAGATCGGGCCCGAGCTCCGTGATTCGGGAGGCCGTGCTTACGATATTGCTTGTGGTTCCGCTGTTCTGGTGTCGGGGCGCGATGTTTACCGTTGGGGAACCTACGTGCGAGATTTGCATGAAGGGTCTTTGTTTTCCGGGCGATTACATTTACGGAACCTTTGCTCTCCGATTACGATTATGCACTAATTGCGCGATTACAGATTCGAATAAATAAATAAATAAATAATTAAATAAATAAATACACGAATAATTAGGGTATTGAATGAATGAGCTTAAAATAAGTAAACAAATATTTAAATAAACAAATGAATATATAATAAATAAATAAATAAATAAATAAATAAATAAATAAATAAATAAATAAATAAATAAATAAATAAATGTTATTTTCTTGCATTCTTGAGAGGAGACAGGACAAAAAGCTCGAGTAGCTTGGGGAAGGTGCTGCCCCTTTCGACGGTCAACAGCATGTGTAACAAAGGACATCGTTCTTGAAGCGTCCCAAGTAGACGTCATAGTATATGTTGATTGAATAATTTAAGGTAAACGATTTATGCTGCAATAAATAGGAGGAAAAATTTGGTGGACGCTTAAGCTTCGCCTTAGAGAGTGGAATGCGACAGATTTTAAAGATTTCCGAGTGCTTGTGACGCTTCCCGGCAACCGCAGCTTTCTTGCGAATGCGCGGAGACGAGCGCGATGGTGTTGTTGCAAGGAACCGAGCGGGCAGCGCCACTCGGACAAGAGGTTTCTGTTAGAGTTTTCGCGTAACAGAATTATGTTTTCAGGTATATTCAAATTAAACTCCGACGCTTTCATGCCTGTTGGTTCGGATTAGGTCGTAGTTTAAGTTTTGTCTGACGTATTTTACGTCGAGGAATTCAATTAGTTCAGTACCGCCCCTGCGCCACTCGGAGGGCCTGCGCGGTTGTGATTCGGAATGATTTTTCGCCCAGCGACGTCCGACGCCAACATCAGACAGACAAGAAACTTTAATTGGTCCTAAGGGACTACGTTGTCGTAATCGCGGGCCGCATCCGCGCCGGGGGCGGAATACCGTGACCTTCAGCCCTGGCGTAGGTCCTTTGGACAGCCCGATTACGGACGCCAACATCAGATTTTTTTTTTTTTTTGCGACACTAGGCCTTTAAGGTTATCCCGTTAATAACTAATGGGCTGATAGAGGTCCCTACGGCTGTTAACTGTTTGGCACAGGTCGCGCAGCAAATGCTTGTTCGTAGTCGTGCGATCTCCTAGTTGTTTCAATGTGATTCGACGTCGATTCTGCTACTCGGCTATTCGTCTTACATGAATGTGAAGATCGAGCTAGAAACAAGCGTACACCATTAGCCGCTGCGGTGGCTTAGCGGCTGTTGTGTTGCGCTGCTATAGGCACGAGGTCACGGGATCAAGTTCCGGCCGCGGCAGCCGCACTTCGATGGGGCCGAAATGCAAGAAAAGCCCGTGTCCCCTGCATTGTGGGCGCGGTAAAGACCCCCTGCTGGTCGAAATCATTCCGGAGTCCGCCAATACGGCGTGTGGTGGCAGTGGTTTTGGCACGTAAGACCACAGAATTCAATTCAATGGTACACCCTTGTGTATTCAGACAACGGTTAGTGTAAGCAGTTTGTTGAAAGGCAAAGTACCATGACAATATAAGGGCGACATAACATCGATCATGGTTGCAATCTTTATTAAAAGGGCCCTGTGCTTCAAATTGTTGTTTTTATTCAACATTTGATTACCGTACGACTGGGCAGTGCCTCCAGCGCCAGTGAGAGCACCGAAATCAGAGCCTCTGATATTTTCATTTGCTGGTCAAATTGATTTCCCTGCCGACTGTGGCCTCATACATCGGCAATTATCTGCAGCGGATGTGACGCAACGGCACGTGACTTATGCTGTTAGCTTTGATTGGTTAGGGATAAGGATTAAATTTTGTGTGCTCGAGCCTTATATGCGGTGAATGTCTTAAACATAAAAACGGATTTATGCTTTTTAAAGCTACGAAGAGGACACACATCTGTGCGGTAAAAATTAATTTTGTTTGCAGCTGACACTTGGTGCACTGTCGAACAGTCGACACTCGAAATATAACACAAAAATGAGCATTTGCACTTAGCACGTACAGATGAAGGGCGAGTAAAGTTCATTCTATATATTTCGACAAACAATTGATGGCTACTCATAAAATCTACTGTGCGTGAGACGATTCATATGCAGGCGCCTTAACTAGATGGCGCCACTATATCGAGCCAAGCAATGAAGAAAAAGGCCTCAATGGGAACGAAACTTCCGGCATCGCGTGATGTAAGCCGCGTTTTCATTGGAAGCAGCATAAGTCCTCGCTGGGTGGGCGGAATGGAAATGGATATGCCTCTTTCAGTCATCCGCATTTATTTTGAACTTGGAAGTGGAACAACTTTTGTCTGGCTGCGTCAGTTCCCGTAATTATTCTTGCGCCGCCAGTGGACCAGCCCGGCGCTGGCGACGCACTGGTCCAGATGAAGCGCAGTAACGTGCCGCTGCAAGATGTGCCACGCATAGTCGGAGTACAGTGTACAAGGCTTCTAGTACAAGGCTACTAGTACAAGTACAAGGCTTCTAGTACACTGTAGTCGAAGGCCTTTACAGCGCTGCAGGCCGGTGCATTAGAATGATGTGCAGCCAGAGCGTCCGCCTCCTGGTGGCCCTGGACACAGACGTGCAATGGGATCCATTGTAGCGACAACTCGAAGCCGCTCAAGGCGAGGGCACTAAGCTTTGCTGCCAGCAGGGAGACGCAAAGGCTGGCAGCTTCCGGTCACTGAAGAGCCAGGAGCGCGGGCCGCAAATCGCAAAGGATCACGACCGGCGTAGAGTTTCTCACTATAACACCTATAACACCTATAACACCTATAACACCTAGAGGGAAATCTGGCGCCGCCGTCTAAGGGAGTTTCCTAAGGGGCGCTGTGCCGTCATGGGAATGACGGTGTGTCTGCGAAGCTTGTGTTGGGTGGTGTTGTAAGAGGCTTCGTCTAAAACGTGGATATGGCTACACAAATACCGCGTTCTTCAAGTAAAACCTTCATAAAAGAGTTCAATTCAACCATATAACATCTTCCAATGAACTTTACTCGCCTACAATGCATAACCAAGCGAAGAAAAGCAAGAACAGACGACAAAATGCTCCAAAGCGAGCGCGAATCTTGTCGTCTGTCCCCCAACTTTAGCGGCCCGCTGATACTTTTTATATTTCATATAATTGTACGTGCAATAACAAGTTCTCATAGGTAAACAATACATGTTCTTGTGTAATATTGAAGCTAAAACAGCTGTTTACGTGCTGTTTTAGTAGAAAATGAAATCATTGTGACAGACGGAACGGTGCTTGCCAGGCGCGTCTTCAATGTGTCCTGGCTCTCCGAGAACGATGCCAATCCGAAGTCGCAATATACCGGCATTCCCATGCATACCACAGCGCAGCAGAGCCAGATTTCCGTCTAGGTATTATGGTGAGAAACTCTACGACGACCGGGGAATTCGGCAGGTCCTCCGTCAGCAGGTTCCCAGCCAGCTGCAGGCGGGCCCTCTCTGCAACGGCTGGGCTTGCTGCGAACGGCTGGTGGCCCACTCCCGAACACCGAAGGGGGGGGGGGGGGGCGGGATCACGCGTGATCAGCCGGAGTGTGTTACACGGAAGGCACGCGAATGTGTGTGCCCGCAATGCTCACGTCAGTGGCGGGAAACAGGACGCTGACCTGGCTCAGGCAGACCCAACGGAGCGGAGCGTAACAGTGCGTGCTCTTGGCTTCGTCGTTTTACAGCCAAGCTGTTAGCCTGTAGTTGGTCGGTATTTTTCGTGTCAGTCAGCAGAGTGTGGTTCGATCACTGCTTGATTTAGAGCACATGCTTTGGCGCCGCTTGGCGTTGGCCGGTGATGGTTCTCGAGGTGAACAGTGGTGGCAGCGGATGCTGCACAGTGAAGTGCTGGCGGACCAACTCGGGGCTGTCCAGAGGGCCCGTGTGACGGCCTCTCTGTACCGACGTGGGAGCGGCCCGCATCAGTCCCAGACTGATTCCTCAGGACCTAAATGATACCATACGGCGGCAGTGCCGGGCCAAGATCAGCGGCTCGTACCCCCCTAAGGCAGATGCTTCAAGCAATCAGTAAAGTGAAGCAAACCTTGCATATATTCTTTGAAATCACGCATACAACATACAGAGCTACATACGTTTCGAAAAGAACAAGCTCAAAACAAGCATCCGAACCACATAATTGACGATAAGGCGCTCCTGATAACAATGCGAAGCACGTAGTGCTCCCCACATACGTTTCCCCGGTAAAGATTACTGTTGCCCAAGCTGCCGTGGCGACGGCAGGTCGCGACGTGAAGAGTGACTTTCCCTAGCCGTTCGTGTGAAATAACCAGCCTAGCAACTGACTTTAATGCTGCTACAGCACAGCTATGGGCGGCAGCGTGCTCTCAATATTTACTATCACTCTCGTTACTACCGTTACTTAAATTGTCACTACTACCATTATTCTAAAGCCATAAAGCATTGCATAACCCCCTCAGCAGTTGTATGGGCTGGTTTTCAGCAGCTTCACTGTAAATCCACTTTCGCAGGGCTTAGATGGCAAGTGCGTTTTTATGCGAAGCATATTACGAGAGCTCAACCCAGCTCCTCAGGCGCGGCGGTGTCGCCTTCAATGACCTCTGACCCCATGCCATACCACGTGACACCGTGACGTCACGACAGAGGAGAAACGGTGGTCCAACTCGCGCCGTCGCTCGCGGCGTCGCGGCGGTATATAAGCAGCTGCGCTTGTTTCTAGGTGGCTTTGGCTCAACTCTTGCAAGATGGGCTGGGTGGGAGACGCTACCACTGAGCCACGAGTACGATGCTTCAAAGCTGTACAAAAGCGCCTCTAGTGAATGCGGTGTTGCCTTAGAAACGAGCTGTTTCTAAGGCTCAGGCGTGCGTCGCTTGCTCAGGCGCACATTTCGTTGCCGCGCCGAACGCTGCGTTGCTCGACGCTCACCGCGTCCAATGCGGGGCGCGTAGTCGCTGCGCCGTAGCCCATTGTCTTACACCCCTTGGCGGGTCGACGGGAACGCTGTCGCGTTCCACTCTTGAAGGCGAATCAGAGTAACGCATGAGTTGTTTCTTCGTCTAGCCGAACCAAATATAGCCAAGCAACAGCAGTTCACCAGGCTAAACAGTGGTTCAATAACTAAAATAAAGGCTAGTATGCTTCGCATCCTGGGCTTAACCTTAGCTAAGCCACATCCATTTTTTTTCTTGCAGTCAAATGCACTGCGCGTCTGATCTGGAGATATTCCAACCCCCCCCCCCCCACGAACGATCCGCGCATGCGCCGTCGATACCGGGACAGCACGGCGGCGGCAGCGCTGAAGGCCCAGACGCGCTTCGAGTGTCCGTATAAAGTCTATTGCAGTAAATAACAGTATTAAACTAATTTTAAACGACTTTCCATTGACTTTCTGATGTGCAGATTGCGGAGGCAACCTGACGGCGTTTCCGTTTCCGGCGAGAATCTACTCTCCGGGTTACCCGAGGACCTACGAGTCGAACCAGCAGTGCCGTTGGGTCATCACCGCGGCCGAAGGGAACATCACGCTGCGGTTCCTCAATGTTCAGATCGAGGAATCGCCCGAATGCGAGTACGTTTTCAAAGAGTTTCTTCGACATGACTGCATAGTCAGGTCGTGCCTCTCACGAGCGCGTGGATGACGTGTCACGTGCGGCGTCAGTCAAGGAAAAGTGTCGAGCTTTATGGGGACGCTTAAGGGAAAAACATAAAGTTAAAACTAAATTGGCCCATTACACTAGCAGTTGCTACAAAGGAAACCCATATGGGTTCCTCGAAAGACAGGCCTCACAGTTGAAGAATAATTCGTCCTGGTCCAGGACGAATTCTGGGACCACGAAGAAATCCGGGACCAGGAAGACAAATTCGTTCTGCATTCGTCCCGGACCAGGACGAATTTTTCTCTAACGGTGAGGCCTTCCTTTCTAGGATCCCATATGGGCTTCCTTTGTAGCAATTGCTATGAACGGGTGGATGCCAGATTTTCCTTTTATTAATTGCTTCTCTCCATCTTCCGGGTTTCTACAGAACTATTACGTCAGGTAGATTGCATTGCTTGCCGCTCCGATTACGACTCAAAAGTTCACAGCCCGCAATGCATGAATGAGAAGTTCGTTGTTTCATCCGTATACCGCGGGTATCCGCACCATTCGGTCGCCGTCATCTGCATCATGGATCCTGTGGTTTTGAAGAACGCTTGTGTGACATGCTTTGGGTACACCGTAAGTAAACTGCCACTGGTGAAAATTAAACTGAGGCCCATGTAGTCCATGTTTTGATTTGACATGTCAAATCAATCAATCAATCAATCAATCAATCAATCAATCAATCAATCAATCAATCAATCAATCAATCAATCAATCAATCAATCAATCAATCAATCAATCAATCAATGTACAAATCTGTTGGAGTGGAGGCTTAGTAAATCCTCTATCATGCAAACTATCATGCAAAGATCGCGAAGACGTGTTGATTTTCCCGGGCCAGCCCCTTGTGCCATCATAAATTTTTGGCGGTGTCTATACTCAGGCATATCTTAGTTGTTTATGAATAAAATAGCTAAATAATTGGATTGCATTCAAAAAGCAAGCACACGCTTACCTTTTGGACTTTTGTCGACTCTGGAAACCATGGTAAATGTCGTATGACTCTCTCGTTCAGTTTCGACAACGTCGATGTCCTGATCGGCCCGAGCGAGGAATCCATGGGAAAGATGTGCGGCGCCATCTCGAACCACACCGTGGCCACCAACTCTTCATCCGTCACGGTAGTCTTCAAGTCGGACGAGAACTACGAGGAAAAGGGGTTCTCTATGGAGTTTCACGCGGAAATTGACCCCTCAGGTGAGTTATTCCCATGGGTATAACAGATTCGAATATGTTAACTTGACGTCGCAGATTTCGGCTAACCAGAGAAGTACTTAAGCTTTCGTGATGGCTCGTGGTGATGCAAACATCTTTATTCAAATACTGTAAACTGCGGCGCGCCTTCGCCGCCTTCTTCGACAACACGTACCATCGTACCATCGTACCAACACGTACCAACGTACCATACTTATGGATTTATACGTCGATCTTTCATGTTTTTGGAATAGCATTAGAGCACGCTTTGCTGGGAGTCAAATGCGCGATCTGGTGCTGAGGAGCAGAAGGCCGTCTGGCACTAACGAGCAGAAGGCCCTAGCCACTGATTTATTTCAAGACAGGTGCGTTGCGTGTTCTCGGTGCATGGTCTTTCCTCCCCTCTATTTGGTTTAGTGACTGTCACTTCGAACTTCACCGAAAATAAAAGCGATAAAAGAGAATCGAGTGAATGGTAGTGCTTACGCGACGCGTAGAACAGCGTTCATCTTAACTTGCGCGACCCCATGTGGGTTAACAGTGACCCTCACATTCGAAAAAACCTCGGACGAAAACAACGGCTTTACGCGGCAGACGAGCGAAGATGGAAAATGATGCCGCTGCTCATCGGGCAACGGCTACGCATCACGCGTTGGCAGACCTGTTGGACCTTTGCGCGTGTTCTAAATGCAGGTCTCGCCGAAGAATGCGGCGACACACTGGCGGGCGAACAGGGAAACGTGACGAGCCCGGGCTACCCGCTCCAATACCCGCACAAAAGCAGCTGCTGGACGCTCGTGAACGTCGAGCCCGGTCGCGTCGTCGTCATGCGCTTCGAAGATTTGGCTCTGGAGGTGGACGACCTGTGCACCTTCGATTTCGTCGAGATCTTCGACGGTCCGACCGAAGGTGCGTACAACGCGCGCGGTTCCATTAAAATGGTAAACAAGAATATGGAGTGGACTCTCCCTTGAGGGAGCTTCAAGGGACCCAAGGAAATAATTCACTTAACTGAATGTTCGCTAAAGTGAACATTCGCTGGCACACGGAACAGCATAGGGCGCAGCCGACATCGAGTCAAAAGCGGTAAATGCAATCCATGGAGTTATGTACGTCAATGTGTAAGAAGTGCGCAAGAGTTGCGTTTATGCCTAGCTAATATATATATATATATATATATATATATATATATATATATATATATATATATATATATATATATATATATATATATATATATAATTTTCAATCGTCTGGCAACAAAGCTGTCCAGCGAGTCTGTTTTTGTGCATTCTCCTCGTCACACTGGAAACAGTTTTCAGATCTGATAGTTCAGCACAGGTAACGAGCTCACTGTCACACTGCACACAGCCACCGCTTAAGGGGCGATTTGGGGGCGGCGGGCATCGGCTACGCCACCCCTGCAGAGCGCAAAAGTTCGTGGAACTGATTTGAACTTCGTTACGAAACTTCGCTGAATTGAATTTCCAAAATGAGCCCGGGTCCACTGATCAAGTTCGCTCAACTGAAATATTCGCTAATCAGGAATTCGTTTAACTGAAAGATTTTTGCGTGGAATGCATAGGAAAACCACCGGGGACTTTCTAAAAGTTCGTTATTCTTAAATACTCGTTAAACCGACGTTCGCAAAATTGAGAGTTTACTGTACTGCTATTCACTGCCACTACTGCTTTAAAGAAAACCAAGGTACTCCATAAATCTTTGTCGAATAATCCCACATCATCTGGTGTTTCTGTGTAAGGTGCACGTAATTCGGCATGTATGGCCGCATGAAATTATATGCATGAAAATTTTGACGCATATACGTACTTTCTATGGTGGGACATGTGTGCTGGAGCCCATCCGTGTGCATTTTCGGAACAATATATGACCCTAATAATCTCGTATAATGATGTGCGACTGAGCATGCACAAATATGCGTTCGGTGTCGCATATTTATGATCCAACGTAATTATTTTACTGCGCATTTTCGACAGTGAATTCGTACTGGAATGGCCCCTTTGTACGAACTTCAGTATTTCCACATTTTTTTGTACAATTATCCAAATTATCTCGCATAATAATTCGTAGCGCGGAAGTGCACGTGGTTCGAGCTTTATGATCACGGATATCTTTTTCTACGCGGAAGTTTGCTCGCACTCGCGTAGTTTTTACAGAGCATTCTTAAGAAGGGTGCTTCCGGCCACAGTACAATAATTTGGCATGTTTCCGCACCACTACCATGTGATTCGTCCGGGGCGCTAATGCAACAAAATATTTTGGTTTGAACCACGAACATCACCGCTGTGACAAGATTTTTCTACTACTACTCCAAAATCGCACTGCACTGCCTGCAAAAGCAAAGAAAAAGAAACGAGAAGTAAAGGAAAGAAATTCAGTGCTGCATTTTCTACTGCTCTCATATAAGGAAAAAGATCCGAGGTGTAAATTATGTCGCTGCGAGAAGCCACAAAAATTTGAAAATTGGGAAGATACGTTTCGAACTTCGGCATAAACTGTCCCTCCTCTTGCTGTCACGAGCCGCCAATAGTCTGCGACGCGCCAGAATCTCCACAAAAGTCGCAGATCTGGGCGCTGATCTCTATACGCTTTGTCAGGCTCCGCCATACTCTCGAATTCCCCTTCTCGTGTATTCTTGATTGCCCCTCGGGGATGCTACAGCATCTCTGATTTGCCAGAAACGCCGCCACTACATGTAGCTGCAGAATTCGACAATGCGGCCGGAATTTGAGAATGGCCCGAATAGCCACATCATCACAGGTCGTCATAAATGTGCGCAAACTTGGTGTCGCAAAGACCCGTATCGCTGAATGGCGAAAATTATGATAGATACCGATAGGGTGTGACATCTTCAACATTTTCTTTCTCTCTCTCTCGCTTTTGTACAGAATCTCCATCTTTCGGCCGATTCTGTACGGAATCCCAAAAGCGCACCCTCAGATCTACAGGCAGCAGTGTCCTGGTCCACTTCAAGTCGGACGACTTGATCAGCAGCCGGGGCTTTCTGCTCGAGTACGAAAGTGACATCGGAGGCATCAAGGTCAGCCACGAAGGAGGTAAAGTGCGAGCGGGAAGAAACGACGATCGGCCGTTGCGTGAGCTAGTATAGATGAAACACGACCTCTTCTTGACGTTTAAAAGTTGTATAGGTACGCAGGGGAGTAGGTGTTAGAATGAAGATCGTCTTTGAGCAGGTCAAATGAGATCACGCGGTGAAAGAAATGAAACGCAGCCGATTTTATTCATTGACGTGCTGGGTAGTCCCACTGATAGGGGAAACACTTTACTAGCATTCGAGCGCTCACAGCAACTTAAGCTTAGCACGAAAGCCAGCGGACCAATGCATCTTATTAGATATCTGCATTGGGCGCCACGTAAGGTGAACTTACAGATGGAAGTGGAAGAAATGCTGAAGTTATATTCACTCGATTGCTTGCAAGGTGAACATCCGTTAAAGGTGGACTACCCTGCATATCCCGCGAGGATCGCGAAGGCGGAAAAAGGCTTCATTTAGTCTCATCGCCTTTTCAGCGGACATTTTTAATGCGATCAGGAAGAGCAAGCAAACGTGTTTCAATTCGCATCCGCTACGCTCGCAGGCACTCGGAAAATATAGAAAACCAAATGGTGATAGACTGCTAAAGTTTCTTTAAGGCTACCGCTTCTGGGCAAAATATCTGTGCGAAAAAAAAAAAGAACAGAACTGAGTACACTTTCTACTTGATGCAGGCTGTTGAAAGCGAGAGTGAATCTAGAATCGACACAGAACTGAGGAATAATCATATTTTTTCAGTTTCCTTCCTAGCGTCCATGTACATATATATTTAAAATTTCGCTGCAGTACACCTCTTACGAAGTGGGAGATGACGCTCCATGCCTGCCTTACTTCATCGCAGTCTTTACACCTCAAGCAGGCAATTTCTGAAGGCCGTGCTGCCCTTCTGCCGTGACTCGAGCTTGAAACTGTGCAACAGCCTAGACTCACGAACAGAAATCACTTGATTATAAAATATAAAGACGCCAAATAAACGGACACACACAAGAGAAAAAGAGAAAAGAACGGGACCCGCTGTCCCGTTCTCTTCTCTTGTGTGTGTCCGTTTATTTGGCGTCTTCATATTTTATAATGAACAGCTACCAACTAACCCAACAAGAAGTGCTTTTAAGAAATCACTTGCCACTCCGCGTGAAGCGAAATCGTTTCCAGTATTCTCGAACGCTACAAGTCGTCAAAGAGATTCTGTGAAGAAGCTTTAGTGTGTGCATGCGTGTTTCGTGGGCGCATGTGCCATCAATGCGCTTGTACGTTCATCGTGCGTATCACACCTTTCAACGGGCACGCGGACAACGTTGCATGCCAGGCAATCACCTCCAACTTTTTCGTTTTTTTTGCTAAAGTCATCGTCTGTCTCTGTACAGGCTGCACCGTGACTTCAGATTTTGGGAACGGCACCGTGGCCACGCCCGACTACCCCGACAGGTACCCGTCCTTGGCCCACTGCCTGCTCGACCTGGAGGCCCCGCGAGGGGCCAAGGTGGCGCTTCGGTTCGTCGACTTCTCGATCGAGTCGGACGCCGACTGCAACTTCGACTTCGTCGAGGTTTGGGACGGGCACCAGGACGGTACGTCAGCCGGGATGTTCGGCGGTGTCGCCGGGAGACATTTCCTTCGTGACCTAATAATAATAGACCTAATAATTATAGAAGAAAAAAAAGATGTAACACATATAGCCTAATGCCGCAAAGTTGAGCATGTAATGCGAAACCGAGTACATAGTAGGAGGAAGTACTTTAGAGACGCAAAATACAATGCAAGCAAATTTTTTTCCCTCATATAATGCAACCAAAAGCACTTCCTTCTTGGTCGTATATACCTGTAAGACCAAAACCATGGTGACCATAAAATCATTGATACGAGAATGTAATATGAGACGCGGCTTTGAAAGGCCAACATCCGGAACAAGCGCTTCAATCACCGTATTTACTCGTTTAAGACCCGCATGTCCTTTTTCCCCTGTTTTTTGCTTGTTTTTTTTTCTGATAAACCGACATTGCACCATTCCTCAAACCAAGCTTATGGTGACTCACTGGTGTCGCGTGCTTAACCGTGGCGGCTACAAAAGATATGCACCCCCCCGTGTGACTGAGTCAACTGTGTCACTACACTTATTACACCGTTGCGCACTACACACTACGCACTACACACTACACCATTGCGGAACCGAACAGCTCGAACACATTAGTTGACGTGAATTTGCAGTGGCGAAGCTTTATTTAGGAATGCGTTGACTTATTGGGCTTGTTGGTCGACATTCACAACGAAAAGAGCGGGATAAACATGGGCGACCGAAAAAAAATTATGCCAAACGCTTTTATCGTCCTCTCGTCCGTCCGTGTTTGTAGCGCTGCTTTCACTGTGAAGTTTCAGAAGATTTCTTGGCAAAGCTCCAAATTAGGGGCTGCGGGCCACGAAAAAGTAAATAACATACACGCCATGCTCTGCGGTAAAAAAGAAAAAAATAGCCTGAGATAATACTATATTCGCTTCACGCCCATAGAATGACGCGGGAACTTTCAGTACTGCCGCCTTGCCAAACGCATAATCTCGAAACGAGTCGCTGAGATTTTCTGCTACTATCGCTACCATCGAGTTACCTCCGAGCTCCGTTCTCTCTTGGCTTTAACCCCAGGTTGGCGATCTCTGGGCCGACTCTGCGGGGACAAAGGCCAGAATGCCGAGCTGGTCACCTCGGAGAACCGCATGCGACTCAAGTTCCGAACCGACGACTCACATGAGTCTCGAGGCTTCATGGCGAACTTCCATGTGATTTTCCCGCAAGGTAAGTGCGTCAAGTGGAAAAGCACGTGTGCTCCAGTTAACAAATGTCGCTCTTTGCGTGTACTGCTAACACCAGGGGCTTCAAACGTGCCTCGGGAATCGCGGGCAACACGTTCTCACGAAGGCATAGTGACGGCCGAAGAAGCAGACAGCGCCAGTGCAGTGAGCCACGAATCTAATTCTCTGTAGGGTGAACTTGTGCGCAGGGAAGCCAGTATGGTGCTCAAAGCACGAAGATAGCGGCGAGCACAATCTACAAAATCTACAAAATGTTTTAAGTTGGTGTAATGCCAACCTATTATCCATTAATGCCACTAAGACTAAATTTGTTGTATTTTCCTCACATCAACAACATTCGGCATTCTCCCCTTCTTTAACTTTCGGCTCACACTCCATCTCTCCCAGTCCATGCTCATCTTTTCTTGGGATTTCTCTTGACTGCAGCTTGAAATATAAAGATCACATTTCTCACATCAAAAAGAAAATAGCATACGGTATTCGCGTTCTAAATAAAACTCGTCCCTACTTTACACATAATACATTAATCTCGCTATACTACTCATTCATTCACTCTCATATTAACTACGGCATACTATGCTGGGGTAACACTTATAACACTCACTTGGCATCCCTCCAGGTAATCCAGAACCAATCCATAAGAATAATTACAAGCAGTTCACGCTTTGCAAATGGAAAATCCGTACTACATGAAAACAACATCCTAACCATTTCAGAACTGACCAAATATAATCTAGGAATTTTATTCTACAAATATATGACTAAGGAACTACCATCAATCTGCTTCTCACCTTGTGACCTAATAGCTCATAGTCACACTAGATTTGCACTCAATAATAATTTTCTTCTACCTAAAGTGCGAACTAACTATGGTAAACAGACTGCGGAATTTTCCGCAATATCGCTTTGGAACACTTTACCCCTTATCATCAAAAATGCAAAAAATTTATACCAATTTAAAAAAGAACTAAAATCATTCATAATAAATACTTACTGAAACCCTCCTCGTTTTTTTGCATTCCGTTTTTTTATATTGTCCTGCTGCTAACAAGTGTTCTTATTACTTATATGCTATAAACAAGTTTCGATAATACTCTTAGTTCTCATCTATACTACTGTTGCTTTAAACTTTGTATAACATCATAAGTGTCTTTAGCAGAAGGTCCCGATACAGTCTTTGACTTTGGGACCTCCTTATGTATACTACGCACATGCAATTATCTGCATTTTTACTAATAAATAAATAAATTGTGAAAATTGTGAAAATTGCCTTATGGGTGCCTTCCTGAACCGACGTGAAGTTCATGGTGTGGTCACTGCAGATGGGGCCCTCGGAGTAATAGCTCACAGATATATACTGGTGCTGAGCAATATTTTGGAACATATGCGTTCTGACAAGTCGCCAAATAAAAGAAAAATGTGAGTCAAAGAAAGAAAGTCAGACTTGGGGGAAGCCTTTCTACCCTCTCCAATACCGAAATCGAAAAAAAAACATGGAACAACTATCCTCCCATGGTATACTAATATTCTCCTGAAGACCTTGTGTTTCTTCGATGTCAAACATTGCTGCGTTGCTTTAACTTCAGCTTGAATGAGCAGATGCTTTATTAGAGTAAACGGTTTTTAATAGCACAAGGACGTGGGGAATGAAAGAACCAAAGCCAGAGCGCTCTGTCTATTTTTTTCCTCACGCTTGCGCTATTAAACATCTTTTACCATGACATACCGACAGGCCCAAAGATTTGCGGGGGGATGATTTATTCCGGCCTTCTTCTTTTGTTTTTCTAATTACGTTTTATTTTTTAGTGCTTAGCCCGTAGCTGCAGGCTAACTTCGTGGATGGTTTTCGTTCTAAACTTCACATTGACCTCTTTTTAGTGGTTCTACGTGCACTGGAAGGCCTCAAACAATCTAATTTAGGAATCGAAAGTGTTTTGTCTTTTTCGTTCCGAGCTTCGTATTGACCTAGTTTTAGCTGTCCTACGTGCACTGGAAGGCCTCAACTAACCTAATTTACGTTACGAAAGTGGTTTTATCCACCCGTATCCCACGAACACCCGATCGATCCGAACTCGCCAAAGAAGATCTTGTCTTCAGGAGGTGTACCGCAGGGGAAACACCTCGACGTTTTGTGTCAGGGCTGGGCAGCTCAGACATGTGGCGTCACCTTTGGTGAAGCCCTTTCCCTTGCAAGTGATAGCAGGGGTCATAGCCACCCCAGCACGAATTCCCCTCAGGAAAACTTCCTCCGCCACTACGAGCTTGTGGGTGAGGGAGCAGGCACAAGGAATAATAATTAAGTTGCGTACGAACAGCGATTATTTATAGGCTATACGAGAACGAAAAATGCGAGATGGTACAAGGAAGTGTCGGTGTATGCATGCTCTTTGTGATATTAGTGCTTTTATTTATCTTTCATGTCGCGATAGGGCAGGACATGTGTCCTTGTACCCAGCGTGTACGAACATCTTGCCAGCTCTCTATTTCTGGACATCTAATAAATAAATCACACCAGACCCAGAGATAACGTGACAATGTCAATTTGCGCTTGTCTTGAAAGAACCTGGCGATTGAAATTCTTGAAGCACTGTGAGGTTTGAGATAAAATGGTGACCTTGGCTAATCGTTCCCTGGCTACCTGGCCTCAGATCTCGGACGCTGCAGCCGATTTCACCTTCATTTACGCAGTTAGTGGCGTCCAAATCGTGACGACAATGACGCGTATTTGGCTCTTACAGCGTGTAAAAGCGCGACCTTCGAGATCGGATACCGTTTTTCCGAGGTAGCCGTTGCTGAGGGTGCGATTCGGACACTGATTATACTGAGCGAGGAGCCGATATTGTGCGAGTTCATGCACGCGAGAATCCTGGTTGTGGTAACCGTGGCCAGTTCGTATCTCGGAGGCAACAATAGGTTCAGTGTCATCGGTTTACTCGTTCTGTGTCCGTCATCTTTTTCTTTCCATTCGAATACCCGTTACACGCAGACAGGCCGGAGGTGGAAGCGGGCAGTACTACGACCATGCGCAATAGGTCCCTGGTGCCAGCGCACGATCTCATGCAGGAGATCCCCAGCAACGTGAAGGTGGCTCAAGATGACGAGGCATTTCTCAACTGCATACCGAAAGTGCCTGGATCCAGCGTGACGTGGTAAGAACCAGGACCCGTATTCACAAAACGTCGCTAATGGCGCTTCTGGCCTTGGGATCTCAAAAAAAAAAAGAAAAGACAGGAGGGAGTTTTCACTAGGGAACTACCACCTGTTTAAACACGGGAATGGAGAAATCGTTTTTTCTCGGCAACCACTCTACCAAATTTGGCAAGGTTCATTGCATCAAAAAAAGTAAAACATAGTGACTGTAGAAAGCGGATTAGTTATTTAGCTAGGTGGCTACCTGAGCTAGTTGGCTGATTCATGCTGGCAGTGAAACAGCGCACGTCTTTTTGCGTTGTTTTACTCTCAATGTAATTTAAATAGTTAATTCCTTCACAAAAAATTTTTGAAACTTGCGAAATTTCGGGAATCAGTACTATGAAGATACAACTCTGTAACTCAGCGATAAAAACAACGATGTCGCAGTTCTGCAAACTGAACCTAATAATATAGCTAAAGCGGTCGAAATTTATGCATTATACACCGCTCTGAACTATACCACTAATACGAAAACAGGACTTGTGCGAGACCTTTGTGACATTGTAACAAGTTGGTGTCAGGCATAAATGAACATATCGAATTTGTACGCTTTAGATTCTGTGACAGATGCAGTTTACAATACTGCGATATCTGTTTTGGTGCCGAGTTAGGGATTTGTAAACTTCATTCTTCCATTTTTAATTCTTACCGATTTTCGGCAAAATATTGTAAAAATTAGCAAGCCCCAATCAAAATTCAGTCCTACAGTCGCTAATATTCCATTTTTTTTCTCGAGTGCAACAAAACTTCATTCAAATCGGCCCAGGGGCTGTCTCATAAAAAACATTCCTTTGCTTAGCAGGAGTTGAATAGAGAAGTCGAGAGGTACGCCCGAGCTTCAAAAATACTCAGACCGTGGCCCCACCCGTCACTGGCTCGAAAAGCGATTCGTGCACTAGTACAATACTTGAAGTACACCTGCCTAAGAGACCGTTTATTGTGCCCCTGCCGATAGTCTCCCTCCCACACACACTCAGTGCTTACTCTCTCCCATTTTTCCTCTTTCTACTCCCCTTTCCCCCACCCCCGTGTAGGGTAGCAAACCGGTGCTCTTTTGGTTGACGTCCCCGCCTTTCCTGTCCTTGCTTTGTCTCTCTCTCTCTCTAGCTTCGAGCTAGACCTCCATCCGTTAACCGGTGTTTCCGGGTGGTTGCGTGCAGGATCAAGGACGGAGTTGTCCTGAACGGCACCACGCCCCTGCCTCGACTGCACTTGGTTCCGCCGAGCACTCTGTGGATTCGGCAGATGCACTCGGAGCTTGCCGGCAGCTACAGCTGCGTGGTCGTCACAAAGTACCTGGAGGCCGTGTCCACCAGCGTGGTCGACATGGAGGGAACGAAGACGAGCGACGAGTGTGACATTCGTAAGTAGCAGCGTCACTGATTCTGGCCCCGCTCTAGCTGTGCCCGAGAGGTGGCCCAAGGTGGGCAGGGTCACCGCGTGAAAGTGCCGTCAGTTTTGCTCCCTAACGCTGGCAGAAGGCGCAACAATCAGTAAGAGTAAGTGACGAAACAGCTTTATCGAAAGCTAAAGAAAATTAGAACTTTACTAAGACAACCGGTGATGCCCAAAGGCTACTAGAAGGTTCAATGATGCCCTTTTCCATCATCATGTCTACGTCTTTCTGTATGATGGCCCTTGCTGCTGCGGAGACACGATATGGCCGCCTATGAATGGAGCTAACTGCTAATGTGGCGTGCGGGTGTAGGCATTAGATGAATTTTTAAAGCTTGCTGGTACTTATAAAAGTTTGGAGGCTTTGCACAGCTCGTCATCTGCACCGCGGAGAGGCAGTCCCTGGAGGGCCCGCGGTCTCTGGGTAGCCAAAGAGAAAACGTGCTTCAAGTGTGGCGCTGCTTGAAGGCCACGTATGGGGGCACTGTGGTCGTTCTCGCTCTCTCTTGCGGTTGACCAGCTGCAGGACCACTGTGTATTTGCCGCTATCGGCGGGTCACATCAGGGGTTACTGTTGTCCCAGTTCTTACGCTTGTAAGTGCGACAGAGCCTCATCGCGTGAGGCACGACGCATGCGCAAATGGAGGAGCACGTGACGACAGCAGAATGACGCAACGACACTAAGCGGAGTATAAGATATTGGAATGCACGGGAACAGCTTCCCGTTGCCAAGACGCAGGACGGGAACTACTGGGAGCGGTGGACCCGATGCTCTGACTTCATTATTTCGGCAAACTGTGGCAGAAGGCACGATGAGACAATAAAAATAAAATAACTTAAGTTTTCGTTAGATAAATTAACCCTGTGCCTGGACTTCCCATCTTTCGTTGTAGAAAAAGTTTTGTTACATAGGTAGGTAGTGCCTAAAGTTGACATATGCTACCGGTAAATTAACTTAAGTTTCAGAAATGGTCCGAGCCTAGTAATTTTTAGTAGTTGATTATTTGTACTTGCACTTGAAGATGTTGGAATGCTGTTCGGTTACTTGCAGTTGAAAGGAACCCGGTCATGCAGTGCCTAATAATCGCAGATGAATGGATTTTTAAACATTTGGAGTTCTTCCTCTCTAAATAAATAGATCTGAATCAATAGATCTAAATAAATAATCTAAATAAATTGAGCTTGACGCGCACCACGGTGCGGTGTTCCCACAGCTGCTCAGCAGGAAGTGAAAACCAGGACGGGCAGCGGACGGGCAGAGAAGCGGCAGCGAAAGCCAGGACGTTGCCCTGACTTCGATACATAGAGCTGATTTAGAGGAGCGGGACGTTGCATCTACTTGGCTTCGTCGCATTTTGTCTCCCAACGCTCTTCGCGTCTCTGGAAGGCTATTGATGACGCGCGCACGCTTCATTGATAGCAGGACAGCACGACAACGCCGACGTCAACGGCGCAAGCGTGCCACGAACGTCCGCATGATTGCCAAGGCAACGAAACCTGACGGTCCGGTAAAAACCCGCGACACAACAACAGCAACGACAGCAACAACAACGTGCTCCCTAAGCTCCATACTCAGTAAATTCACATGTATTAGAGGGCCCCTCACCCAAATTTGACATTGCCTGCAAAGTTCAAACGGCTGCAGGGTGCGCAAAAACAGCTAGCATTTCAAACGAAGGCCCTAGCACCCCATATCTCTCACGTGAAGCCCGAGTTCTGCTGAAGAATCAAGGTCACGCACGCACGCGCCTTTCACCGAGGCGCACTGCCTGTAACGTCACCGATTATGACACGTGACGCCAGAAAATCGTCCAATGCCGACTGCACTAAAGCCACCACTGTAAGTGTGCCGAGGTGGGAAAATTAGAATGAAAAAGAAAGAAAATAGTGTGACGAAAACGAGTAACAGCGCCGAACAACACCACGTGACCGAGACAGTCGACGCGTCACGTCCCGTTGTTCAGCGCTGTTATACTCGTTTTCTTCAGACATGTACCAATGAGCCCAGGTTAGCACATTACTGCAAAGAAAAGACGGGGAGCTTGTGACTTTATCGACGCGGTCCTTCGTTTCTGATACGGGAGAAGGCGGACGCTAGTCGAGGCAAGGCATAGGGAATCTATGTCTGCCGTGAAACTTACTTCTGGCCGCAAAGCAAAGCGGTACTTCAATTCCTTTTATCTCCTATAATAATAAATTAATTTGAAAATTTCCTGCTTTAATACGCTCCCTAGATGGCTCATTGTAAGTAGCAGTTGCAGTGGTTCTGATTTACAGGTACGTGGGTTCTCAAGAAAAAAGTAACTTGAAGCATAGCCAACATTTTATGAAAACGGTACTCAGCAAAAACAGATGGCTTTACATGCCGAAAATTTTACATCGTTTATAAGGAAAATTTATGATTGCACCTGGTGGGGGATGGAGGAAGCGTAACGGCAGCGGGCAGCGGCAGCGTAACGGAAGCGTAACGGCATCAACTTATGTGATCAACAAATGATCACATAAGTTGATGAGAGATTATTATATATGAGGATTAATTATGCGGCACATACGATTTTTCAGCAGTGAATACCGCAACACCTTAGTCACCAATCAAAGTATCTTAATTTTCGTCATGTTTACACGTGCATCGCAGGATTCGTCAAGAATCTCAAGGACCAGGAGGTTCCCCAGGGAGAGACGGTCGTCTTGAAGTGCGCCGCCAGCGTGCCGCAGCGGCCTTCGTCAGACGTCGAAATAAGGTGGCTGCGCAACGGTATGCCCTTCCCGACCAGCAACCGGTACCGGGATCTCGGCTACGGGCTGGCTTACATCAGCGATGCCACGTCCGAGGACTCGGCCGTGTACACGTGCGTGGCCTCCGACCGCCGCAATAGCTGCGCAATCCGGGAATCCGCCCTGCTCAGTGTGCGACCCAGAATCAACATCGAAGAGAGTGAGTCTTCAATGTTTGCCGGGCAGTTCGTTGCAATACGAGACTAGCCCGGACTAGTCGGGGTGCATGGTTTTGTGTGTCTTATCATGGCGATAATAGAAAGAAACAGCGGGAACACGGGATAGCAGCTGATAGACAGAGGACGCAGGGCTGCGTTCTGTGTCCCTCAGCTGTTACCTCGTGTTGCCGCTGTTTATTCATCACCGCGAGTCACCAAATAGCTCACATTGAGACTTCGTTGCTTCGTGTCAAGAATTCGTGTCACCTTATTGCTTACCATCCAGCACAGCATGACACAACTCCGGTCTAGCCGGGACGTGCTACTGCTTGTCTCATCATGGTAAAGAAACAGCGCGAACACTGGGCATACGCTGTGGGACACCGGACGTAGCACTGGACTCATTGCCCTTGTCTCGCGTTCACGCACGTGTCTTCACCATCACGACTCACCAATTAGCTCACGTTAGAACTCTGTTGCTTCGTGTCATGAGCGAGTCAGCGTCCGTTTGAATGCGCGTTGAACACCTTTTATGCTCCAAGGGATGCTTCTCCAAAAGTACCGCGTGAAAAAATTTTGTACACGAGCCACCTGTGTACACTGTGGGTTGTTCACAGCCGGGCGTGCTAGCTCCTGCAGGGGAAGACGTAGCGGTTTTTGGGAGAGCCCTTCACCCGGGCCCCACACCCCGAATACGAAGCAGGAAGCCAGATTGTAATTTTTTGTAAAACTGACAGGCTGTCAGTTTTGAAAGAGCGACATTCGGCATCCGAGATGGACACCGTGATATATAATGATGGTATGTGCAACTTACACCGCGACAGGGCTTGTTCCTTGGAGTCCCGTTGCAGCACACGAAAGACCAACGCTGTGGATGGCGTCATTTGTACTTTTGACCCTCTGAGATTTCTTTGACGTCCACCCGGTGCTCTGTACACTCCACCACCAACACCGAAACGCCGCGTCCGAGAACTGAGTCCGCGGCCTCAAGATCAACGACATCATCGCAGCACTCTTTATAGACGCAACGAACGTTGCCTGAAGAATCCCTGACAACTCAGCTCTAAAGATGCTGCCTCGTTGCCTTATTTGTGGCTGAATGCGAATGATAATGACGAGCCGTGCTTCCATTTCAGTCTGTGGCAATCCTGTTCACAGCCGCCCCAACACGACGCAGTCGCAAGGCAAGATTGTCGGCGGAGAGGACACGGTGAAGGGCGCCCATCCATGGCAGGTGAGTGGCATTATGTTGCACCCATACATCTGTCATCTTGCAACAGTTGAACGCGTAGAAAAAGAAACATTGCCGAAACATTGCCAAAACAAAACATTTCGGGATCCGCCTCTCATTCATATTCTTTACCTATAAAAGTAATAATGTTCTGACAAAACAAACATTGTGCAGACAACACCGCAGGACAATTGTCAGGGTGACACAATAGATTCCAGATATAGACCTGCTGAGATGTGCGGCTGCACTTGACCTTTAGCTCTATTACTTATACAGTGCTATGAGGCGTGTCAGGTACTGTGACGTTACATTGCCTAGAGGAGCAACCCACGTCAGAAACCCCGCTAAACTTTTTGGGAGATGCATATCGTGCAGCGGCATCAGGATCGGCCCACCAGGTACCGTGCACCTTAGAATACACTGTCTCCGCGATCGACCCAGCTTTGACTTGTTTAAGTTATTACAGCTTTATAGTTTCAGATTTAAATACTCCAGCTATGATTAGCCAAGATTATTCGGCCAGATAGTCATCTACGAAGAGTAAGGGGAAGTGTTGAAGATAGCTACGCCTTTAACAAAGCCAGAAAAAAAATTAATGAAGTTAGGGATTTAACGTGCGAGAACCACGATCTGATTATGGCACGCCGTAATGTGGCAGAATGTATTAGTTTTGACAACCGGTGCTCCTAAACTTAAAGTGCACGAGTTTGTTTGCATTTCGCCCCCCATCAAAATGTGGTACTCATATATGGGGCAGAAACCTGGAGGCTTACGACAAGGGTTCTGCTGAAATTGAGGACGACACAACGAGCAATGAGGAGGGAAGATAACCGATGGTCATTAAGGGTTACGGACTGGATTCCAAGGGAAGGGAAGCGTAGCAGGGGGCGGCAGAAAGTTAGGTGGGCGGATGACATTAAGACGTTTGCAGGGACAACATGGCCACAATTAGTACATGACCGGGGTAGTTGGAGAAGTATGGGAGAGGCCTTTGCCCTGCAGTGGGCGTAACTAGGCTGATGATGATGAATATGTGGTCGTCACGGTCAGGATCAAACCTGCAACCTCGAGCTTAGCAGCGTCACGCCATCGCCACTAAGCTGACGCGGCGGACATAATAGAGCCATATGGTGTACTTGATAGTTGCGTCTCTACCACGGGGCAGGCAAAATGCCCGCCGAGAAATGATGCATGACCAGCACGCTGCCTTGTTGCATGTGTTGCTACGACGCCCCACCACCGCACTCGAAAAGCAATGCGCGAAGTAGGTGCACGCCTGCCCATTTCCTATCTCATCTTTATATTCCCGCTTCCCCGTCCCCAGAGTAGCGTAGGGAATCGGACGCATTTCACGTTAACATCTCTGCCTTCTCTCTTTATTTGATCCTGCTCCTCCTCCTTTCTGGCCACCTATATCCTCCTGACAGCAATTCTTGGTACCTATCTGTACCCACGGCTCACGTAGTGAAATTCTCAGGCTTTCAAAGATCAGTAAAACTGACATTTCGAGATTCGTACAGATAGATCTCTTGTCCGTAATCTTGTACAAAAATGCTATTTCGTCTCGACATTCGTCCCTGACTTGTTTCTTTTGTAACGATGCTTCTACGCGTCCAGGTGGTATTCTGTCTAACTCCCTCCTTTACATTGCACCATTGCAGAAGGCAATTTAAGGCTGCAACTATAAAAAAGAACGAAAAAGATATCTAGGAACAATGTAAGAACGACAACACATCGGGCATATTATCATCATCATCTCTTAGCGGCATTTTTAAAGAAAAGAAAGGTTGAGTGCTTTCGGCCGCGACCTGGCCACTTCGCACACACAAAAAAAGTTGCTAACACTGCTTGAAACGTCGAGTAACGCGGGGGTTTCGTCCATATCGCCGGCGGCAGGTAATGTTCTGGTCCCCGTCTTTGGCCAAGGCGTTCTGCGGAGGCACTCTTCTGAACGACCAGTGGGTGCTGTCGGCGTCACATTGCTTCCAGCACGAGCTGGTCCACCTGGACGAAGTCGAAGTACGACTGGGCAAGTACGACAGGCTCGCGGACGAGCCCCAGCAGGTCGTCACCAAGATCGCCGACGTGTACTACCACCCGTGAGTGAGCGCAAACGCGTCCCGTGTCCTGATACTCGCCGTGTTGAGGGCTAAATAGACATCTAGATGGAAACCAACCGTCTTAACCCTGTAATGCCCAAATCATGTTTGGAACTTAGAACACCTTGTTGATTTTTGTTTCCGGCCATATGGAGACCACATCTGTGGGGGTATTCTGCAAGAGTCCGCTATAGTGAACTGTCCATATCGGCCGCTGCTGATTGGATGCAGCTGTTACGAGCGAGGAGGAGACGAGCGGCCCCAGCCAATCAGCAGCGGCCGAAAGGGACAGTCCACTGGGTGGACTCCTGCAGAATAGCTCCGCTGTACCACAAGCAATGGCATTTTATTTGACTTGTTGCTTAGTTGGAGCTTACTTAGTAGTTATTATTCAATAATAGGTTCGCTGGACTATCCGCAAGTCATAACTTCCTATAGTATATATATAAAAAAAAACTAGAATAAGCTATGTGGTAAGCTTTCCGTGCCCAAGACAGAGAGAGAGAGAGAGAGAGAGAGAGAGAGAGAGAGAGAGAGAGGGAGAGAATTCATACGAGAAAGGCAGGGAGGTTAACCAGGCTCAGCCCGGTAGGCTACCCTGTACTGGGGAAGGGTGAAGTGGGACTGAAAGAGGAGAAGGAAGAAAGAAGTTCACAGTTTGCACTGTTACAGAAACAAGCGTTCATCGCTGTAAGCCAGAATATTTTGGTAGCAAAACAGCGTACTCGAAATAAGACAAGCACTCGCCTAAGGCTGATAGAAAAAACACATATACTAAAAGGAACAGCTCCATCATGTCTGTCACCACGTAATCGCTCTGTCCTGCCCCAACCGTATCTACCAGGTCGCAGGTATAGCAACCAACACAGGCTGTCTAGCTCTGGATTAAAAAAAAAAAAACATTCAACGACTCTCATTGTAGTGGAGTATGCGTGTTTTCATTGCTATTTCGATTGTTTTTTTATGGCCATAAGCAGCTGTTAGTTTGAGCATCACCTCTTTGCGTGTATTGTTGTTTTGCTCCATTCTTGTTTCTTATCAACTACGCAGCACAACGTTGATACACATTGAGATATAACGGTTGCTTTATACATGTCTAGTTTGGGAAGTTAAGAGGAAGCTTTAGCTCGGGGCTTCCATCTAAACACATGGAAAAGGAAAAGTCGTTTTTCTCGGCAACAACTCTACTGAAATTCACAAGATTTGGTACATTGAAAAAAATTGCAATCTAGTGACAGTTGGAAGCGGAATTTTGATTTAGGCCGTCATTTTTTTATAAAGATAGTTTGAAATTGCGAAATTTCTCAGAACTAAGCTATAAAGTTTATTACTCTGTAGCTCAGCAATGACAAACGATAGCACAATTCAGGAAACTGCATTTAATAATGGGCATACGGCGGACAAAATTGATATAATATACACTCGTGTTAAATTTATCTCTAATCCGTGAATATGACTTTTGCACAACTCTGGCAAGCATTGTAACACACTGACATAAAAGCTGCCTTTGAATATGCGAAGTTTGTCCGCTTTAGATTCTCTAATGGATGCAGTTTACAGAATTGCGATGTCTGTTCTAGTTGCAGCGCTACGGAAACTTCGTGGGGGATGTTTTCCGAACTTAACAATTTATGACAATTTTATTAAAAAATTAAGACTTTAGCTCGAAATTTTGCTTCATACCATGACTAGAACTGAACTTTACATCTGAAATGAAACAAATTTCATCAGAATCGGCGAAGGGATTATCTCAGAAAAAAACAGTCCTGCGCTTTACGTGTATTTGAATAGGTGGCATCGGAGTTGGGACCGAGCTAAAGGTTGTTGCTAAGCATACTCTCATTCCTTTCAATGTGCGAGAATAACGGCCGAGACAGCCGCCCGAACTCGGTCTCGTCGACTCGCAGGCAGTTCGACGCAAACACGTTCGACAACGACATAGCGCTGGTGCAGCTCGCCGACCGGGTGAAGTTCACGGAATACATCCTACCGGCGTGCCTGGGCGACAGCGCGGCCATCGAGCGCGACCACTTCGACTCGGGAGCCGTGCGCAAGGGCAAGGTCACCGGATGGGGACAGCTCGCCGAGAACGTGAACACGTTGCCCCGGTACCTGCAGGAGATCGAGATACCCATCGTGGACCGCGAGCTCTGCAGGAACGCGACGGTGCACAAGGTATTCTCTGCAGGAGTGCGCCGAACTGCGGGGCTGGTTGGTGGTGAATGACGAAGGGGACAGAGCGTGGCAAAAGGGTAGACACCAGAGAGAGTGCTGTATGTATGTATGTATGTATGTATGTATGTATGTATGTATGTATGTATGTATGTATGTATGTATGTATGTATGTATGTATGTATGTATGTATGTATGTATGTATGTATGTATGTATGTATGTATGTATGTATGTATGTATGTATGTATGTATGTATGTATGTATGTATGTATGTATGTATGTATGTATGTATGTATGTATGTATGTATGTATGTATGTATGTATGTATGTATGTATGTATGTATGTATGTATGTATGTATGTATGTATGTATGTATGTATGTAACGAGCATGTAACAATTGCGGAAGACAGAGCAATTTTCCATGAGGATTCCATGAGGAGGAATAGGCCTAAGGAATGCATTATGTAACCGTGCAAACGACAACGGACGAAGACGGATATCCGCGGATAAGCGCGGATATCCTCGCTTGTCCTGCGCGTTTCCTTCTTCGTTCATTGTCGTTTGCGCCGTTACATAATGCATTCCAATATCGACCACCAACTAGCCCTCCTCTCCCTGGTAAATAGGCCTAAGGGCCTTCACACGCTCCAGAAAGCATCGCCTACGCCACCAAGAAATATATATTCAACATATCTACTTTCGCCACGCTACTTCTAATCAGAACTTGTTGAATGAGCGCGGTAAAATGTTTCCTTAACAGTTGTATATATCATAAGGTCAGTGACGTAGCCACATGTCAAGGGAACTCTCTGTTGTGGCGTTGTTGTTCTCATTAGTGTCATTGCCATTTTTCATTTATTTGTTATTTTATTATCATTAATTAATTTTTCTGCATAGCATACAGAGCAATGGAGAAGCCGAGATACCCCACGCCGCAATCTCTCCATAGTAATCTCTCCACAGCAATCCATGTATAACGGAACAGAAGAGACTGCTGGCGCGGTTGTTCTGTCACACGGTTGCCTAGTCGAAGTGATTACGGTCGACGTTGGCGAATTTGTGGGTGAGGGAACAAACGCGAGTTAATGACATCTTAGTTGAAATCAAGAAAAAGAAATGGGCATGGGCAGGACATGTAATGAGGAGGGAGGATAACCGATGGTCATTAAGGGTTACGGACTGGATCCCAAGGGAAGGGAAGCGTAGCAGGGGGCGGCAGAAAGTTAGGTGGGCGGTTGAGATTAAGAAGTTTGCAGGGCCAGCATGGCCACAATTAGTACATGACCGGGGTTGTTGGAGAAGTATGGGAGAGGCCTTTGCCCTGCAGTGGGCGTAACCAGGCTGATGATGATGATGATGATGATGATGATGATGGCGAATTTGTTGCACAGGGTCACAATGCCTAATGACTCTAGTGTGCCATAGTGCGTACGAATAGACCCGTTTTCTTCTTCCCTCTGGCTCTGCAGGTCACGGAGAACATGTTCTGTGCTGGATACGCACAGGAGATTGTAGGCGATGCCTGCCAAGGAGACAGTGGAGGGCCCTTCGTGGTGCGGCACAAGAACCGCTGGTACATTGTCGGTATCGTCAGCTGGGGCGTCGGGTGCGGTCGCAGGGGCCATTACGGGTACTACACCAAGGTCAACAACTACCACAACTGGATCAAAGAGAAAATAGTCTACTAGCAGTCTACTAAACTTGTTGTTCTGTGATTATTTTGTCTTTCACGGGCGCACCCAGGTGACGTTTTTCATGTGGTCTAACTGAACTGTAACCCTATTTCCTTTTACAACTTAAGTTTATAATGGACCACCAAAAAAATCCTGCTGTGCATGCTAGAAATTGGACAGTGACGCAGCACAAGGGGGGATGACTGATGATTCCTACCGGGCTTTTTCGCGATCAGGTGGCAACGTTGAGGTTCATCTCACCCGGACCCCACTGGTGTCTTTGACGTCAACACAGTGAATGGTTCTGGGAGCGGTTCGGCAGGTTGGGAAAGACGCCGCATGAAGGCGCCCTCTCACCACAGTTCGCGTCGGGGGGTGCGTTCCGATTTGTTCCAGCAAGCGGTGCCATCTAGTTTCACATCGAAGAAGGGAGATTCTTTTTTATGAGCGTTGAAAGCACGCGTACGGTCTTCACGCCGTTCAGCCCGTGGCGCCCCAATTTGAGGTAAGGTAGACCGACAATGATCTTGGTTTAACGTGAAACCGGGGAAACAAGGTAAGAAGGATTCACTGCATTTATCTGTCGAATGCAATGTTAATTTGTGCTACAGCATATGTTCACCTATGTCGCAAGCGACGATTGCGCCCCACTCAGGTGCGTACAAGCAAGCCTCGAAGATCTCATCGTACTGACATGGAAGACTGTGAAGAGCTGTAAGTGAACAGGTGCTCTGCGTCCGCAGTTAATATGGGATTCAACAACAACAACAACAACAACAACAACAACAACAACAACAACAACAACAACAACAACAACAACAACAACAACAACAACAACAACAACAACAACAACAACAACAACAACAACAACAACAACAACAACAACAACAACCTTTTATGCTCCACTTGCACAAACAAAATACGTTGCTCCGAATTGAAAAAAAGGAAAACAAAGGAAGATGAAGAAATAAAATACACGAAGGAAGAGTCGAGTGAAATATGGCTTTTGTTACGCAAGTGACTTGGGTTGCATGACCAAAAAAAAAATAATTACGGCATTGCATGCGTTGGGCTTGTCTCGTATTTTTATTTCACGTGAGGAGAGGAAGGGACACATCGATATAGCGCGTGCAGACCAACGTGATCTGCATCCTTACATAAACCGCCATCCCCCAAATGCTTCCTCTCAGTAGACCCCCCCCCCCTCCCCCTCTCTCGCTGCTCGAGCTAACTCCACAGATTGTTTCCAGCGCACCGTCAAGGATTCGTGCGCCGTAATGGCGCCGCGTTACGGCACTCGCTCGTCGTGACCGAGCATTTTGCCTCAGCGAGAAGCAAGAAAACAATTAGCGTTTATAAGCAAGCAGAAATAAAAGCCAGGCAGACACAGTAACTGGGTCGTATATCTTCTTCTGCTTCTCGAAATCGCCGCAACGGAAACGCGCCGTCAAGTCGACGCCCCAAATATCGAAAGGCTTCGTTAACGAAAGGAAAAAAAGAAACCCCGCACGGCACTTCCGAAAGCCATCTCGTGAATTGTTTCGCCCGACGTCCCAGACCTCGGACCGGGTTAAGCTAGAGTTACTGTATATGCTACCAAAGGTAGCAGAGTTGCGCGTAGGTCCGCCATCTTGCCTGGCAAGCAACCAAATCTATGCGGCGAAGCCGCACTCTGTTTTTGCAGGCGACATGCCTACCGTATCGTCGATCGACCGTGGACGCTTTTGCATCGCTTGTGGACTGATTTTCCGCCTAATCGCAAACAAAGTGCATCGAAACAGCTGACTGAATAAGATCGTCAAGAAAAGGCGCCGAGATCGGTCCCCACCGAAGCTTATGCCAAGCGTATCCGCCGAGTCCGTCTGCACGCTCTCGGCGCGTTTAGGCTCAGGAATCAAGAAGTCTAACAAGGATAAATCACCATATTTCAGCTTTCGCATCAGTGTCCTTAAATAAACACAAGTAGCATGAGCGCACAAACAGCACAAGTAGCGATGAGCGCCGATGTGACGCGTCATGAACACAGGTATATATGTGCTGTCGCCGAAGGATCACAGTCCTAGCCTGCGCTTCTCTGACGAAGATATATGAATAGACAGACGTGTCGACTGAAAGGCATCACTGAACTAAGAAAACGTTGCATATCCTTCGCGTGAAGAACAACAAACGGCTATCCAAATCGGTAGTAACAGCCCATACAGCGTCCCGGGTCGGCGGTTCATTTAGGACTTTTTTCGAAGTTAAAATGCCAATCGCAAGTGAAAATCGGTGTTGTGGCACTTCCGAGCAAGCTACTGAATATGAACAGCAAAATTTTCTTTGTGGTACAGGCGTGAGCTTTAGTTGCTGGGCGATAGCGCATCTACCATATCTAGCGAGACTGATCTCTGTGAAACTAAAACTGCTTCTTGGTCCTTGACGTAGAAAATCATGCGCAATGTTCAGCTTGTGGCGTGGGCGGAATTTGTCCGTGTTCTTTCGTGCTGAAGTGTGTAACGTTTTCTTAGCTTCCCGTCTTATGTATGTGCTCCAAGTACTGCATTGCTCAAGACTTCGCCTTCAGGCACTGCATCGCGTATTTGCAACATTCATTTGGAGTTCGAGCTGTGAATGGATGCGGCGCGACAATCTGTTTCTCCCCCTTGAACGTGGTGGTCTAGGATTAGTACACCTCTTCGTCAGGCAAATTGTTTCTCGCCTCTTTTTCTTTCGAGACAGTGACCATCCGTTCTTGCGTGAAATGTTGCAACTGCGTTTAGTTCATTATGTTCCTAACATAGTAGTGTCATCAAATGTCAAAGACGTCCCACAGGCTCCTTGGGGCTTTCTCAAGGAGGTTGTTGATACATTTCTTTTCTTGAAAGTTAGATTCAGCCTGGAGTACGTGTTCACAGCGAGTCGAAAAGCAATTTCTGCGGCACTGGTTGACTCTATTTTCCCAGATCCTTTGTATCGTGCACCTTATTTAAATCGACCTTATCAGGATGTACTTAAACGCGTCCGAAAAATGTGTGTGCCTCCTGGAGTTAAAACATTTTTCTTTAAATTACATTCGGAAACACTTCCTGTTAAAACTTGGTTGATTTCGAGGGGTTGCTTTGTGCCATGGTCAACAAACTGTCGGCTCTGTCCACGTGCCGAAACCATAGATCACTGTTTCATAGACTGTAGGGATGCTGTATATTTTTGGGACATTCTCCAACGGACACTTAAAAAGGACATTGACATAACTCCATACTCAATTAGGTTTCTACCGTTTAACGTTACAGGTGGTCCTCCCTATGACATGTTCATTGTACTTGGTTTATATAGCCTGTGGAGAAGTAGACTCTGCGATCGCCATGCCGAAAGCCCGCGAACTACAAAATCCTTTTTTCGCGAAAGTGCTGCGTATGTAAGAAGTGTGTACGCTGTGCAGGAACATCCGCCAGACTGGATGCACTTGTTGGATGCATGTGTGTGTTTGCCTGAGTTTTAAGTGTGTAGTTGTGTCCACTTTGTAATACACCTTCAGTTTTCTTTTCCATGTAATAAAGAAAAAAAAAATTGTGGCGTGGCGTAGTGGTAAAGTATCGGGCTTGGGATTTGCAGGTCCGACGTTCGAATCCGGGTCGGAGCTTTTTTTGTTTTTTTTTATTGCACCAAAATGCTCTCTGTTTCTTTCTGTTTTCAAAACATATATATACGGTGTCCAGGCACCGCGTATTTAACGCGCCAGAGCTGTTTTTCGCACCAGTACCCAGTGCCTCCCAGTACGCCGCACCTGCCCAGCATCCAGCGCGCGGCACTGGGCCCATAATCCGGCGCTGCACTGGACACTGGGTTTTGCAATAGGCATACCTCCTTATGTGCCAAAGCTCTCAACATGTAGGTAGTCTTAAATATTACTGGTGAATCAATGACCAACCATTAGTATTTCGACTCTAGTACCCCATTAAATTTGCTGTAGAAACGTACCCACCTACTAGCAGGCACTGGATATCAGCCACGCCTTCAAGTGCCATTTCATTATGTGCCTTTTCACTGCAGGGATTCGAAAAGTAACCTTCTGTGGTAGTGTATATAGTGAAAGTTTTTCTCTCACAGGATTGACATAGCTACAATATGGGTAATAACGCAAAACACAGTAAAGGCCCTTACCGTATGGTAAATAACGACATTAATTCCTCTTGCATCCTGCTTCACATAAGCAGTAGTAGATGAAATATCTTTACTTAGTTGTGTAACCTCTTTTATGTTCAGAAACAGCAACCAAAGCAGTGCATTATCCTGAAAATGTGAGCTGGCTTTTTTATGACAGTTCTGTGAAAGCAGTGTGGTGCATGGGTTTGAATGGGATCGAATAAAAAGCTTTTCCGCTTTCAGAGCGATCCGTGCAGACGGGAGCAGAGCACCCGGTCATTATATCATTCCGATGGCACTGCGCGGACACTGCGATGAACCAACTGTGAGATGCGCTGCGCACGTCGTGTTGTTGCACCGCAGGTAGCGCGCACGCGAACAGCGCACGCCAAGATCGGCCGGATTCACTTTGAATTTGACTTGTGTCAGTCCAGTTCGCTGCGGCGGCGGCGTTGGAAAATACAAAAATTGGCCCGGGCATCTGCTTCTCCGCAATGCACGGTTGCTTGACTACCACGTGATGACGCTCTGCCAATAGGGGCGCTAGCGGCGGGATAAAACAGACGCGCAACTCTGCTACCTGCGGTAGCATATACAGTGACTCTAGGTTAAGCGATAGCAGCACGCCGAGCCTGGCAGCGACAAGGCGTGGCTCTCTGGCGGCGAAGGACTCGGTCGACCAACCTTGGGCAGGACGAATCGAATCGACGCTTTTTTAACAGCCTCGAGACAAGGGAATGAAAACAGACTGTGGCCGTGAATACCGGCACGCTTATGCGCATTCATTTGTCTTTGTCGGTCAGGTTAGTGGATATGTAACAAAAGAAAGTTGTGGGGATCAATCACGTGACAGGTCAACCGCAGGGCAATAGGCGAGGGGACACGGCAGCAATAAAACACAAAGAACGCTGACTTAAAGGCTTCACCCTTGCGCAGACTGACATTTTTCTTTATTATTAAGGAGGCACAAGTATTGTTCATACGTTGGTCATCCGTGTGGCCAAATAAATCTGATTTACCTGTTTGCAAGACAAACTAACGAGAATTTAGATTTTGCGAAGTATGTGAGCGAGGTCGTTACTCCGAATTGAAGGTTGCACAGGTCAACAGCCGAACGATTGCTGCAACCAAAGTACAAAGATAGTGCTGGTGACTCTTTCGCTGTAGTAACTGCTTGCCCATACGTCATTCTCTTTTCGAGAGTTCTTATAGTCCCAGATGGAGTAAATGCACTCGATTTGGGCTCAAGCAGAGTGAAAGCCCTCAATCAGGAGTAAATAAGAGAAGTTATAACTGAGCCCTAGGAACAAAGATAGTGTTGGCATCCAGCATGTAAGTGAATGTCGTATTTGACGCCCTTATCGAGAATTCTGTTACTCGTCGATTGAGCAACTCTGGTCTATTTTCGCACAAAAACACCATAGGGGTTAAACATGAAAACGTCGGAATGAGCTCACAGCACAAAGAATGTACTGGCGACTATTATCAGGAGAGTAACTGCTCTTTGACTCCCTTTCCGAGATTCTCATGCTCCCTGATAGAGAGTCTTCCGCCGATTGGGTAGAAATTGAGTGAAAATATTCGACCGGGAGTAAATATGTGTGTATACTAAGGCCTGGAGAAACCCTTGCCAACGAGGTATAGCATTCTTTTAGATAAGTCCTACGCGTCTTTGTTATTTCATCATCCGTTAGTGCATCGTTAGGGGCCCTGGAGTGGACAAGTCCCCCTGTCAGAAAGTTGGCTCCAGAGACGTACTTTGTTCGACCACTGTTGATGGCTTGACGCATGACCTTTGAGAATTGGCAGTGTGCGCTCTCTAGGCAACGCACGCCGCCCATTCTCAGAGGCCATGCTTCATGTGCCCATCTTCCTGCGCCCCTATTTCTTGTTTGGATCCCGAGGGGGCAGTGCGCTACAGGTGTGCTTCACTCACAAAACGCGGTTTACGATGCATGTGATGCATAGGAACAATGGCAGACTCATATGCATGTATAAATAAGTGATTAGCTCAAGCAAGCAAGGTGACTATTGATCCCCGCCCCGTTAAAGATGTCAATAGTCATCATCATCATCATTGTATCTCGAAGTCGCACAAGTGCGTAAGTCCTGAATGGTGCTCAGCAGCAAAGAATAATTCAACTGTTTTTGTCCGTTATTGCGTTACCGATATACAAGCACCTCGGGTGTCTTTTTAAGTCGCTCTTTGTACTGGTTCGCGAAGCATTTCATGTCTTACACGAGACTCCGAGATCTATAGTTGCGAAAATGTTACTTTCAGTAGCAAGTTACGATTAGTGTTTGTAATTGCTACATTGTCGTATTTTCTGAAGCTCCGTCTATGTAATATGTTTAACCACAGAAAAAGGCCAATCAGCTGGAAAAACACACTAAGGTGTGCACCGAGCTCGCGGAGGCAACCGCTGTCATTCGCCGAATGCACGCTAGGTGGCACCCTCCTTAGTACCTCGCAGAAAACGCTGATGCTTCACCAGTGCGCCTTGGTAGCTCAAGTCCGCTAACGTGCACCTGAAACGGTGGTTGATTAGCAAGAGTTCGTGCGTCATCGTCGACACCTGAATTCGCTGTTGTAAGTCCTTTCAGTTGCAGTTTGGGCAGTCACTTAAGCTCGCTGCGCCCTCTGTTATAACTCAGACTGTTATGTCGGGCTGCGCAATGGGTAGCAGCATAGCAGACGACTGAGCGAGCCGGAGAAAGTCGCAAAACGTGGCCACGTCCAACTCCCACGTGACCACTGTTGCGTCATGACGTCACGACGCACACGCCTTCTGGGAAACCAAACCAAATCTGGTTTTAAATAAAGTTAGCATAAGTCATATAGGGCCACTTATGGCTTACCAGCATTTTATCCGGGCTTTCGAGGGCCAGAACCTTCTCTTGTGCAACGAAGAAGTCCGAAAAATCGTGTCGTGCAAACTGCAGATCTCGCATAGAAGCTTGAGCTAGTGCGACGGTGTCGGTAATTTCTATTCTGCTCAGTGCCTACTCCAGATTCAAGCACCCGCTAAGTGCAGTTGACAAGATAACGTCGGGCACTAGAGAAGTGGACTACTTAAAAACCAAGAAGCCGTTTTCTGCTCGCGGGCCAGATCTGTTAAACTTATTAAGTGCTTGGCGACCATATTGTCGCTTTCTTGGTCGCCGTTTCCTGTAATGTCCACGCTGGCAGCGTACGGCACTTTAGATACCGCGTTAAAAAACACGACCGCGAGTTGAGCCAAGAGTTGCCCTCGACCAAGGGCGATGCCGTATCTGCATGGAGAACGGTATGAAATACATTGTAATTAGGGGCTCGCTTTCTGGCCTGGCTTTTTCACTTGAGTCTGAGGCCGTTTAGCGTGACTCAGATGTAGGCTGCGTTTTAAATTTGTTAGCTTCCCAAAGGCAACAAAAAGAAAAAAAAGCACTCTCCAACGCGAACGGAACTTCAAGGCGGTTTTTGTGCCACTGACAAGCAAATTCAGTTTACGTAAAAGAGAGAACCGATCAGCTTAAAACTTAACTATGGGCCTTTCCTTCTCTTAACCGCTCAACGAGAGGCATAAATAAAGAGAGAGAGAGAGAGAGAGAGAGAGAGAGAGAGAGAGAGAGAGAGAGAGAGAGAGAGAGAGAGAGAACACTCGACTGTATGAGAACAAGTATGAATGCCCTCAATACAGGACGTCGGCTGCGGCGCGCTTCATCGCTAGACCAATAAAGCCCGCACAAAACCTTTGCTTGTGAAGGTTAATGGCAGCTGTCAAAGAGGGCTTCGGGCAGGCAAATAAAGCTCCGCCTTCACAAGGAGAAAGATAACGCCCATGAACTTATATTTAGAACACATTTAATAGGCCATGCCACGCGGTCATCCAACTATTCCGAGTCTATAGGTGCAACTGAGAGTACAGGGCCCAATACGGTTAAACGCATAGGAAAACTGGGCTCTCCGCGCACGTTTCAACTCGAAATGTCAGTTTCTAAGCGTTACCTCTAAACCCGTCCCAACGACAGCGGCCACCTTTTCGGCATGAGCTGTGTGACGACAGGAAATGAGTAAGCATTGCTGGGTCGTTTGCACTGAAACAGTCCGAGACCACATCGGACATCAAACGGTGCAGCAAGGGCGTCGCCGTTGAATAATTGTGTCCCCAATTCAATAAAAAGCGGCAGCGAACCATTGAAGCGCACATGGAAAAGCAAGATGACGCCTGAGGGACATTATGTACTTGCAGCTCCTGCATTATCTTTCGGTTTTCGCAACACTCAGAAGCATGGCCTTCGAGATAAGCTTCTGTTGTGCTAGAGAACCGCTTCCGAGGGTTCGAATTCCTTTCGTCACCACTCAGTGCTGTCAGACTGCTGTACGGTTCAACTGTGACAGTTACAACTGTGAAGTTTTCTACCGCACCGAATGCGCCCAAAATTTGCCGCCTTGCTCTGAGACGCTTACGGTTTAACGGACAATGCGTAATTAACGTTCGAAAATTGGCATGACCCCTTTGAGAAGCACCTGTATGTACAGAGTCACAAATAATCCCGAGCGCTTCACGCTATAGCGTTTCTCAAATCCCGACTGATTTAGAGCCCTAAGTTTGATCGACAAACAAATCAATGATTCAATATATGTTGACAACTTGATCGATCAAGTAAGCGTTCGAAATAATCGTCCGATAGATCAGTCAACGACAGGTGGATCACTAAATCGATGTCAGTCATGCAATAGATCACTGAATTAACGCATAAATAACTTAAGGGGTAATCCTTTACTGAGAGACCCAGCAGTAACAGACGGATGAACGCGGCACAACGTACACTTCTCAATCCACGCCTACGTGCGTCGTCGCCGGGGCCGGGGATTGCTAATAAACTGCTCGCAGGACTGAGCAGCTGCTCTTGGCACTCAGCGGGGCGCTTCGCGAGGCGACCGGCGTTGGCACGTGATCACCCATACCACTGCCCATAGCTGCCGGCGACGCCTGCTTCACGGCTTCCGCGTAGTTCGGTGTCCATTTACTCCTGTCCGCCTCGCAAACACGCGCCCACATGGCTGCAGCCCGAGGTGGTGACTGACCTCCACGTGCTTGCGTCGGGGAGCGCCTGCACGCTTGCTTTTCTTTTATTATGACTCGTTTTCTTGCGCGGCTTGTGCGGGCGTAGGGTATACGCAAAGTTTTGGCGCTGCAAAGAAAAGGCAAGGTAAAAGTAATCGTTGTGGTGTCGTTGTTTTCGTTGACGTAAGGTGACGTTGTAGACTCGTATGGCGAGCAGGAGGTAGACACCAGCACGCTACACTGCCGAGATGACTGGTGCAGGACCACGAATACGGAGAAGACACGCGCGTGTCGATAGATAATGGCCATACCACGGTATGCCATAATGCTGTGACTCGAGTGAAGCACGATAGCCAGTAGTTTTCGACGCGATCGGCATTCTTTGGGAACTTCACCAAGCTCGCGGTGTGACCGCTAACCTAACATCGAAGCAGGCGTTTCTGGCGGAGGACGTGTAGAGAGGGGCAAGTCCAGATGAGGTGCCCAGCGTTCACCTCGCAGACAGGTCACTGGCTATGCATCACTGAGTACACGCCACTATTTGATGAACCACTTTCCAGCCAGCTTGGGCGACTGGGCGTGTGGCAGTCGGTATGCGTCGCACTTCAATGGAAAAAAAAGAAAAAAATTTTGGCAGTAGCCATCTCACGATGAATGTCCCATTGAATCGTCGCCAACGCGTCTTTCTGCGTCAACGATAATGTCGTTAGCAATGCAGCGACACACCATGTGGCCAGTTCCGAAACGCATAATGGTATGAGGCCATGTATGTGGCCTATATGTATTAAATTAGGAACAATAAAAAATAGCCTTTATTGCCGCTGTGCTTATGCTGGCGATAGGTCACGTTGTAGGGTCGTAGACAGCAAGAGTAAGATCATGATGTCACATTCGCAAGATGGCGACGAGGTAGAAGTCACGCCGACATCGATATAGGGATAGTCATTAAACGATAGGATCTCATAATGCTTTAAGGTCGCTGTCACGTATGAAGCTTGAACTGCGAGTTTTTTTTTTTTGTGCGCCAGCAAGCCACACAAACATATATGCAAGGCTGTTCGCAACAATTAAGAGTAAAAATTTGGAGGACGCTTAAGCTTCGCCTTTAAGAATGCAACGCAATAGCATTAAAATATATCTGTGTATTCTATTCACGTTTCGCGCCAACTCCAGCTTATGTAAACGTAATGTTTACCGGGAAACGCTGGCTGCAAACGCTATGCAAGAAGGCGAGCTTTCTGGTAGAAACGCGGCCTCTTGCTTGGGCCCCGGATGCGAGCGCCATCTGGATGGTGTTGCAAGGAACCGGGCGCGAAGCTGTGCGAATGGTACAAACGCTGGAAAAGGGGTTCGTGTTTGAGTTTCCGCGTAACAGAGTTATGTTTTCTCGTACATTCAAATTACAATCCAACGCCATCATGTCTGTAGGTTCTGTGTAAGCCGTATTCACAATTTTTCCTACTTATTTTACTTTGAGAAATTCGATTAGTTCAATGACACCTTTGCGCTACACGGAGGGCCTGCGTGGTTCAGAATGGTTTTTCGCCCACAAGACGGTCGACGCTGAACGTGGGACGCCGACGCCGGATCTTTTGCGACGCAGGGCCTTGATGCTAATGCATTAAAGAAATACTACATACGTAGTGATGTGGTCTCGACCGGGTGAGGTGGGCCTTCAACGCAGAAATCGGGGAAACTACGACGAAGCCGGGCATAGTGAGGATGAAAAAAAAGTAGAAAGGTTGTATTCACTTTATTGGTACAGGGATGTGACTCTAATCTGAGTCTCGAGTGGTCTCTCTAACACGTGGGCCAGGCCAGCCTCAAATAACCACTGGCGGTCCCGTTGTCGTCGCCGTCTTCTTCCGGAGCCTGTGAAGTTGTAGTTATAGCGTACTAGAATAAATGGGCATTATTCTAGTACACTATAGTTGTAGTGCTTTTCGCCGTCCACTTTTTTGTGTGAGCTCGTGGAGAGGAGGGGGGGGGGAGGAGGAGGGTCGCCTTGTTGCCTTTTGGCCTGCCCTACACCTTTTTGTGTCAGCTCGGAGAGCGGGAGGGGCGCCTTCTTGCCTTTTTGGTTGGCCTTGCCTTCTTTTGTGTCAGCTCGGAGACAAGCGTGTCGTCGATTTAGAGAGGAGAGCAATCATGTCGACGTGGGGAAGCCCGCCTGAACGCCTCTCACCCGCGACAGCTCGATCATAACAATAGATTGTAGACTCAACTGCATGTTGTTGCCAATAATCGTACTCGCGGTCTATAATTTGTTTTCTTCTGATCACGACGTTTTTTTCACTAATAGGAATATTGCAGGCGAAGTTGACAGACATGTTGCGTTGGATTTTTATCCAGATATTTTGTTTGAACCTGGATGAATAAGGAACGCAAAAGAAACAAAAGAGAGACATCTGAACGAAAAAAAAAAATTGCCAGCCCAAGCACTCCGTACAGATGATTAACCAGCAAAGCTGAAACGTGTCGTCCCGGTGTTTATCACTGGATAAACCCCGATGGCTCATTGAAGTCTTTCTCAATTATTGGTTACATATTTGTGTTTCCTAATTATGTATTATTAATCAATTAACGCGCACGAGCACGGACATGCATTTTTTCTACATGTTCTCCGCCTGGCCGTGCGCGGCAGTTTTGCATGTATTCGCGGGCTTCTTTAACGCTCAGTAAAACCATCTTATGTAGCACGTATTGAGCAACAAAAAGCTGTATTGAGAGATTTTCACGTTGCTCTACAATTTTCTCATTGACACTTTTCATCTGATTAGGCGGAATGGAAAAAGAATAATAATCTGGGTATCTCCGAACGACGGCAAACATCACCTTGGTTCGGGCCAGCCCGCGTGGCACTTGCATATTTTTTAATGTTTGGCTCAAGTTAAGTGAAACGTGTAGGCAGTAACGTCGTCCGCGCTTTCCGAAGCAAAATACGGATATTTCGTGCGGATAGAACGCGGCTAAATGCTGTAATGCTCCCTGATTAGTGCGTCATAGGATAGAAACAGATGAGAGTTCCGTTTGTGACACGTGTGAAAAGGTCGTCTGCTTCCGGTGACCGGCCGCTTGTGTGTGCTCGCAGCACGCAGTGTTCAAGGTAAGGGCCGTGGTTATAGGAACACAGCAGACACCTGCCACTCGTAGGAGTTCTCACACCCTGTTGAAACGTGAAAAGTGAATAACCAGTCGGACCGAGCTGAGTGTATTTCAACAGGTTTCCAAAATTTTGGCGTTCTTTCGGAACAAGTCGCTTGTGTTAGTGTATAGATGCATAACTTGGAAACGAATTCAACCAAATGTGGTGGAAAGCAAAACTAGCGGCGTTGTGTGAGGGTCCACCGCTCCAAAGCTGCAAGGAGATCGGCTTGCAGTTGCTTCTAAATTACTTGCGAGCAAATAAACTGACATCTCACCGCGCGCAATGAGAAAAGAGCGTGTTCCGCTTGCACCGCTAAACTAAAGCATGTTAAGAAAACAATATTTAGCCTCGAGGCATTAAGTTTCATGATCAACTTGTGACTTTCCTATGTAGTTATCGTTCCTGCTACCGTGCCTGCAGACACAAATACATTAGCGAGAATATTACTGCTGCCTAAAGCATTAGTAACACTAATGCTGGGGCAGAACGCTAGGAAGGAACAAAACCAAATGAAGCCTAAGTGTACATCACTGTAACTTATTAAGGTGTCTGCTTATAAACAAAGTACACTCCGTGATTTGAAACGCACGCAACATAATTAATATAAATAAAAAATAAATCAGTGCGCCGGGAAGAAAGGATCCGTCCCGAGTGAAGTGTTGCGAACAAACCAGTGAAGTGTCAGTCACCTTTTCTCAATGCATGTTTGTCCAAGCAGCTCTCCGATGCGCATCGTCTGCTTCTTTCCGGGATAAAAATGAACTCATACAAGGCTCTCTTTTTTCACCGCGATGACGCGCATAATGGTACACGAAGTTTCGGCATATATCCTTTTATTTTCGGGCTTGTGTGTGGCAGCACCACGACTATTTGAGACACACGAGGCATTCAGCGCATGGCCGTCATAGGAGACCCTGTTTCGCTTCAAGGCTGAGCCTTACCTGGGTCGGCTGTTTCACGGCTCGGCCGGTAGGTACCGAGCGTTTACTTGGATTCACCAATTACGAGGTTACATAGTTAAGCAAATACTCCACATATATACTTTTTTACCCGACGTCAAGCAAGATCGCGAGCTTGAAACATTACCGTACAAAACCGTATTCGTGTCACTCGTTTAAGGATGAAACCTGAACGTCTAGACACATTTTTTATAAGTCATCCTGATGTCACTCTCAGCCAGAGGTAATATTTTAGCTCGAAACAACTAGCTTTTATTTTAGAATTAGCTTTGCGCTTACATTAGCCGACCAATGTCATTAATCTGTGAGCAGACTCCAGCTGGTTCAGCTTTCTTTCAGACGTGAAGAGCAGGTCGACTGCGTGTTTGCGGGTGGAGCGTCTTTGCAATTCTTAGGTTGCCAACCGTGCACCACCTCCTACGAGTGCAGGGAATGCAGTGAACTCACCCTCCACGAAACCCGCACGATGCGAAACGAATGACTACGTGCCGCCTTATGAAGCGAATGGCTATAAGTGTAGCAACAGCAGCTCCTGAACTTGTTCACGACGTGCACGTCCATCGAACGGACCTCGTAATAATTGGACAAAGCAGCTTCGCTCCTCTCCGTGAATGTTATTATGCCAGCAGGTGCATGAAATTCCAACCCACAACCGGCGTAGTGGCTATAAGCGGCTGTGTGACGCCCTGCCCCTGCTGGCCACAAGGTGGCAGCTTCGATTCACTGCCTCGGCGGTTGCATCCCAACGGACGCAGCATGCAGAAATGCTTGTTGACAATGGCATCACTAATTGACAATGGTGCCACTAAGGTGGTGGTTGTGGTACCACTATAGGCAATTGACCTTGCTTGCAGGAGCCCACTCACTGCAATGCTCCTGCCTGCAAGCGAAACGCGCGTACTTTCTGATTACACTTCCTGTATGTGTCACTTAATCGTTCCTGCTCCGCTGGCTCGGAACGCTCCCACGACTATACTTAGCCCGATATAACGAAAGCATACTTTGCCAAGTGAAGTGCGAATCAACATGGCCTACTTCAGAAGCGACCCGCCGTGGTTGCTCAGTGGCTATGGTGTTGGGCTGCTGAGCACGAGGTTGCGGGATCGAATCCCGGCCACGGCGGCCGCGTTTCGATGGGGTCCGAAATGCGGAAACACCCGTGGTACTTAGATTTAGGTGCACGTTAAAGAACCCCAGTTGGCCGACACTTTTGGAGTCCTCCACTACGGCGTGCCTCATAATCAGAAAGTGGTTTTGGCACGTGAAACCCTGCCTCTATGCTTCTCTCTCGCACTTCCCGAAGGACACGCTGCTATCTATCCGTGGTCGAATGGGTAGCGCATTGGGCTGTTGTCTGAAGGAACAGGGTTCGAAACCAACCCTCAAACCAACTTGGGTCAATGGGTATGTGGCAGTGTGTACTTATGTGCGGCTCTTCGACGAAGCGCTTTCGTGACGACATGGATCACTGTAGATCCGGGACTAGGTAGGGTACCGCTGTTCGAAGAAACTCCGACTTGCCGACTTGAAGCACTCTGTATGTGTCACTCGGTCAATGCTGGTCCCGAACGAACCTCTTTGATGCCAATTTGGGTCACTCGGTATGTGCCACTAAGTGTGTGCCGCTCTTCATTGAGAAAGTTTTTGGCGTCAACTTGAGAAACAAGGCATGCGCCACTAGGAATACGCCACCCTACAAAGACGAAAATGATCTCTCGAATTTCTCTGTTACTGAGCGGAATCGAATCCACGTCACAGGGATTCTTCGAGAACGGCAACGCGACGCCTTAGCAGGCTGCGCCACGAATGCACTGGACACGTGCAGCTTTTCAATGAACGCCCTTTCACGCCAACGCTTTAGCGAGCTGTGCCATGAACGTGCGCGGCATGTGCCGCTCTTCAATGAACGTCTCGCCAACTTGCGTCAGCGTGTACGTGCTATTGCATGTGCGGCAAGCGAGGAAAGGATTCACAGAGTTCGCACGCACCGGCGCGCCACGCTTCTGGTCTCGGAGGCCACGCATTCATTTCTCGGCAGCGCCTCTAGATGGCGCAGCGTGTCCAGAGAGACGCGCGAGAGAGGAGCCCACTGCCGGCCGGACGCGTTTCTTCTCTGTGCCTGCCCATCCTTGGCGCAGGAACGCTCCATGGTGATCAGCACTTACAGACGCCACGGCCTTCCAGCGGCCACGGAGAACTGACCTGTTGTTCCCGGCGTGTCCCCGGATTCCTGCGCTGCGAGACCTGCTGGAGTTTACAAATTCCACTGGGAATCGCCACCCTGTGAGCGTCCGCTGCAACGCTGGCGACATTACTGCCACCTGTCGTGCATAGTGGAGTCTCTTAGGCCACACCCTCCTCCTTTGTCTATCATCTTTCACTACCCACTCCCTCTCCCCAGACGACACTTCGCCGTGCTCCCTCGCGGGTTGCAGAATCAAGCGTCTTTCATTTATTTAGGTCGCTATCATCATCAGCAGTATTTGCACGCACCGTCGTGCCAAGCATTTTTCAGAGGCATCGCGCAGGCTTCGCGGCGGCACCAGCAGATGGCGAGGAGCGTTCTTAGGGAAGAGCGAAAGGAGTTCCACTACGGTGCGCGTCTCATACATAACACGTTTTGACAGCAACAATATGCTGCGTGGCCATATTGATTCCCTGCTAACGGCATTACCATCGACAGTTATCGTTGTATGATTGTCATTACTCTCTCACAAAGTCCGAAAAAGACGCGAGAAGTACAGACGGTAGGCGACCTTTCTTGGCATGTTCCCGCAACCGCGTGTCGTGACGTCAGTGATACTGAAGGCGTCCGTGCGAGCGCAGACAATTTTCTTTAATCGGCCCAAAGATGGACTACATTATATTGTAGAGTAGCTAAACACTGCACTTGACGTATTTCGAGAACTTTTACGGAGTGACAATGGTGAAAATACAAAAGGATGCTTTTAAAATACGTGACGTCAGACTCAGGTGCCGGAAGGGTCGTCTGCGTGCGAAGTTCAAGAAATGAAACTTTGACTACCATTTTCTCTACCAGTATATTCAATGACTTATCGCGAAATTAAAGAAAGATAGAGCTTGGGAAGGATGCTTTATCAGTTCGAAAAGTTATTTAGTGTTCCTCGTTAGGGACTTTAACGCGCCCGACTACGCACGACATTGTGATTCTCATCAATGTATCCTTTTATTTTGTGAGAGTTTGTTGACCTACGTACATACGGAGACGACATGGCGTCCCTTCAGTTAATAAAATATTTCCAGTGGTTTCTGGTCCATCCCACAGGCTAGAATTAACAGAAGACACACAAGTCTCTGCGAAAGTATGGCCGCTGTCCGATCAGCCCGTGCCAAGGGTAACAGGCGCAACATTTGCGGTCGTCCTTCTATGCGTCTTCGCCGTTCTGCAGGGGGGGAACTCTGTCACTGTGATTGTTTGTCGTTGGTCCTTAAAGCAATGACTTATTCAATGTTATTATGACGAAAAGAGCAGATTGGGTGAGAGAAGAAACGCGTGTTAATGACATCTCAGTTGAAATCAAGAAGAAGAAATGAGCAAGAGCAGGACATGCAATGAGCAGGGAAGATAACCGATGGTCATTGAAGGTTACGGACTGGATTCCAAGGGAAGGGATGCGTAGCAGAAGGCGGCAGAAATTTAGGTGGGCGGATGAGATTAAGAAGTTTGCAGGGACAACATGGGCACAATTAGTACATGACCGGGGTAGTTGGAGAAGTATGGAAGATGCCTTTGCTCTGCAGTGGGCGTAACCAGGCTGATGATGATGATGATTATTATTATGACGATAAAAAAAGAGAAAATGCCGTTGTGGCGTATTCGTTTGGAGCGTCAACTTTTTTTCACAATGTACCATGTTCGAAACGAGTTGCTCTGTCTTGGTTTTCATAAGTGATATTTATTTTGTTGTCATGACAACATGATTATGATGATCACGGGTCATCTACTCTGTTGACGGTGACGAATGAAACTTTGATGTCCTAGCATGATTTGCAGGTCCGACAGCAAGGATAAAGAAGGAAAAAAAAAAGATGACTGAATGAAGCAATCAGGCATTTTGTTTTCGAAGTACGATAGGTAGCACACAAAGACATTTGCACTAGGGCTCCTTGGTTCGTAGCGTTTTCGCTGTCTGGGGCCTCGGAAAATCGGCGCACCGCGCCTCGAACCACGTCGCGTACGGCGAAGCATGTAGCGGATAGCGAAACGACCGAGGAACGCGGCAGCGGTAAAGGCGGGACATTTCTGCGAAGCGATTAATAACTGCGTCCCATTTATTTCTTATCTATTTCACTTGGGTCCTACCGCCTGCTACCTTGCGCGGCTCGTTAATTGCCGGCGCTTGATAGGTCCGGGTTTCCCCCGCGATTGAATTGTGTACTGGAATGCGACAAGGATGTCGGTGACTCAGTGAATAATTTAGTGGCCCGAGCACCGTTTTCTGTTCCAGCCACACATATATGTGGTTCGAAGTGTCGTTAGTTTCAGGTTTCGTCTGGTCATTTCCCTAACCCGCAGGTCACTTTTCAACATCCCATACACGAACTTCTGTGGTGGCGTAATGTACTAGGCCATGACTAGGATACAGCGAACAGGTCCTTATCCTCCGTACCGCTTTAGAACTTCAGTAGTTCTTTTTTTTTGGGGGGGGGGGAGGGGATCACCGATGGTGGCAATACTTTTATGCAAGAGCTGTCCTATGGCCCTGGTCATGCAGCTGTTTCGAACAGGGTACCCAGCGAATTCTCGTATGTAGCTCCCTTTTAAAATTTTTCCGCAAAATTTGGTGATGTTATTCTACGTATGTTGCCTAAACTTTAGTCGATGGTCTATTGCAGACACTGCAGTGTGGCCCGCGTTGATGAGAATAACTCTACACGCGCTTGACCATCTCTTGACCTAAGTATGAGACCACTTGCCCAGTGCATGCGGCAAAGGATGACTACGTCCTGAATGCAGCTACGGATAGGATCTATACCGGTCACGGCCCCACAATTCAAAACGGGCGTTCAAGAAGGCACCGAGATCTCGAGCCGATTTCCGCCATCGTCCGGCGGTGCGGGAGTGCTGAAGAGGCAAAGAACAAACAAACAAACAAACAAACAAACAAACAAACAAACAAACAAACAAACAAACAAACAAACAAACAAACAAACAAACAAACAAACAAACAAACAAGCAAGCAAGCAAGCAAGCAAGCAAGCAAGCAAGAAAATGGTCTTGCGGATGTGGAAGAAAACAGACACGCACTCTTGCTTTATTGCACTTCGCGCCAGGACGGCCTTCTGCCTCGAGCTAACGCCGCAGGGGCACCGAGGTCGCATTACAGCCTCTCGCACGGCTGACAATCTCCCGCGCAATACCGAACGACGACATGCGCGGGCGAAGAAACCTGCGGCGAAAAAGCACTCCCGACCGTTTGTCTCCGTCAACGTCTTGCGGCGCACAAGAGCCTCAGACCGCGATCCCCATTGAGATCTAGGCCTAAGGCGGAGCCGGAGAGGTGGGTCCGCGATTTCGCCTTCTGGCCCGAATTCGGGCCTCGATGCATCATCACCGATGCGCGCCCCGCATATCGTCACTCAGGCGAGAAAGAAGAAAAGAACAAAAAAAAACAAAAGGACGTCTCGTCTTAGCGCCGTCGGCGTAAGTGAACGCCTAATCTTGAGGCTAGAGCGCGTTAGCTCAGGCCGACCCGTCTGCCTTCTTTCAAATAAACCACCTCTCTCTCTCTCTTCTTCTTGTCTTTTTCCTTCGAGTCCCGCCCCACGTTCTTACTTTCAACACCCACTGCAAACGCGGGCGCCCGCCTGACTGTTTAATGACATGGGGTGTTCCTATCGTGCGAGCGCGCGCGTCTTCCCCGGCACTGCAGCCGCGATTGAAATCGAAGTTGCGCGGCAGGCGTGTTGCCTAGGGCAGAGGTGGTACGCGAGGTCGCCATCGTGCTGGCATCACGCCGGAACGGTAGCACCGATTTCACGACAAGGAGGATGAGGTGCACGGGTTAACGGTTAGCGGGGTGCGGGGGGTGGGGGGGGGGAGGGTATATGCGTTGACACCCTTTCAACTCGTCGTTGTGTTTTATTTTAACAGACTACGATCTGTGAAGCAATTGCAGACACCGTTTGATGCGAAATATGTCATGGTGGTTACCACTGTCGTTGAAAAGAACAGTGCGCAATCATTGCATTCTATTGGTGCTTACGTATGAGGCAGGAACTTGTAGGTTGACAAAGAAGCTTGGAGAACGAGTTAATGACCGCGCAAAGAGCGATGGAACGAATAGCGTTAGTCTTAACGTTAAGGAGACGGGAAGAGAGAGTGGTGTGGATCAGAGATCAAACGGGGATAGTCGATGTTTTAGTTGACATTAAGAGAAAAAGGATAAAAAGTCTGGGCAGGCCATATAATGAGTAGGCCCGTTAGAGTTACAGGACGGGAGTCAAGAGAAGAGAAGCGCGGTCAAGGACGCCAGGAAGTTATGCGGAGCGATAAAATTGGGAAGCTTGCAAGCGCCAGTTGCAATCAGCTAGCCCAAGACAGGCGTAATTGGAGATCGCATGGAGAGGTCTTCGTCCTGCAGTGGACATAAAAATAGGCTGCTGCTGTTGATAATGATGAGGATGATACCACGATGATGCGAATGTTGCAGAAACAATTTAAAGAAAGAAACTGCGATAGAGTAAGAACTTCAGCCGGTTGGTAAATGTGACGAGTAACAGAGCGACACAAAGGGCATCACAAGAGCGGCATTGAGATACACAGCTCCTGCAGATGCTGAAGGTCGTGGTAAGCGAAAGCATCAGATCTGATTCAGCTCTGTCATGCCTATTCAAGTACACGTGAATTGCAGATATGCTTTCAGATGACACCTAATGAACCACTTGGAACTAGCCTCCACCTTTCTCAACATCTCTCGGTCTGCGTTTCCGCTATCACCGCACCAACATTTTGAAGCTACCCCTCGTTCATTGGCACCTTCTCTTCTTTCAAAGTGAACGCTTATGGCTAAAGAAGAGGGCCTACAAAGCCACTTAAGAGAGAGAGAGAGAAGCAAAGAGGGAAGGGCAGGGAGGTTAACCAAAGATGGCCACTTAAAGATTACAGTTACGTCGGAGGGAAGAGGGGAAACTCACCTATTATGTGAGTGAGTGAGTCAGGCTATGTGTTCACTAACACACATTTCATCTGCCATCACACTTCCCGGCACTCATTCGCGTTCCTCTTCGCGCCAACTCACAATCACCAAAGCTCCGTCACTGCGTTATTTAGCCGCTGCCATTCACACTAGCTGGCACTCACTCAGATACATGCTCATCATCCACTCAAGCTCAACAATATTCACTCACATACGTATTCATCGTCTCTACTCAAGCTCAGCAACAATCACTCACATACATACTTATCGTCCACTCAGGCTCAACAGCACTCACATAAGTACTCACCGTCCACTCAAGCTCAAGAACACTCACTCATATGCTACTCATCATCCACTCAAGCTCAACATCACTCACTCATATACATACTTATCGTCTATTCAAGCTCAACAACAATCATATACGTACTCATCGTACACTCAAGCTCAACAACACTCACACACATGCATATTCATCGTCCACTGAAGCTCAACATCACTCACTCAAATACATACTCATTGTCGATTCAAGCTCAACAACACTCACCCACATACATACTGTCCACTCAAGCTCAACAACATTCATAACACACATACTTATGGTCCACTCAAGTTCAACAACACTCACATAAGTACTCACCGTCTAATCAAGCTCAACAACACTCACTCACATACATACTCATTGTACACTCAAGCTCAACAACACTCACCCACATACATACTGTCCACTCAAGCTCAACAACACTCACTCACATACATACTCATCGTCCACTCAAGCTCACCAACGCTCACTCAAACCCACCCATACCGTTCTTCGGACTCCCATGCCCTATTTCACGCATGTGAAATGAGCGTAAAGCGAATTGTGTATCGGTGGGCTGGTTAGTGTGTATGCCGAACTTTGCTGAAAAGGAGAGCTTCCAGTGCTGACAACTAAAGGCAGCGTTTTCTGGCGTGTGGATAACAATAACGGCGCGACGACGACTATGGCAGGGTGCCGATGGCAGTGTGACAATCGTGCGACGTCGAGGACAGAAACGAAGATAACGATGGCCATGGCAGAACAGCGTCATTACAAATGCATAGAAAAAAAGAAAAAACAAAAGGCAAGTACGGCAAGACCACGGTGGTTGCACGACGACGACGGCATGCCGACATAAAGACGGCGAGAATAACAAACAATATAACGAAAGCGACCCAACGACGATCGCAGGAAGACTGAGACTTCGGGAATCGAATGTGGGAGTGAAGAAACTTTTCCTTCCTGGATACTTCTGTCAAGAAAACACTATGATTATAAACACTATAGCTTCCGCAAACGACAGGATATTCAGATGAAGCACCCTGAGCAGTTATGGCTGTGAAATCCTTTCCAACGAGCCAACAGCCTCAGCTACAGGGAGAACCCATGAAGTTGCCTTCAAGTCGGTCTCCATGGCAACGGCGCTACAGCAGTTCCGCGAATCTAACGCGATCGCCACAGAAACAGCAGCGTTTGCAGGCTTGCATTTGCAACCTTGGTTTCCTTTTTTTCTCTTCGTGATACTACCGAAGCCAGAGCACCTAAGGACAGAAAGACAAGACATTCCTAGTTCAACGAGCTGGCCGGCGTCTCCGGGACCTCCATGCAATTATGCGATAACATGGACGCCGACAAACGACGCGGATACTGTCAACGCTACAGTAACGGCGAATTCCAATGGTCGATTCAGTGCCATTATTTTCTGTTATTGCTTGCCGGCATAGATTAGCAGCAAGGTCACGCGTTTCATCGTAGAGTGCATGAAATCTAATTTTACCTTACTGCTGAAACATCACACGTTACGCTTACTCGACTGGACTAGCGTGATTTTTAAGGCGCAAGTATTTCTAGGCTCATGGTGAAGTTTGTGTCACCAGAACTGACCGCCGGAGTGTCAGCCAAAGCGTCATCACGCCATATGAAGACAGATTACAGAAAGATTAAATAATGAAAAATGATTGATAGTGACAGTTAGTTAATGATAACGTTATAATAGAGATTGTAATAATTATAATAGATTAATAATGACTATTTATGACTAAAATGACTGATAAGGACTTGTAATGGCTACTAATCACTACGAAATGAACAATATGTCTGACGACGGCTTGTAATGACCACAATTGATTAGAAATGACTAGAGATGTTCAGTAATGAATTTAATGAATAAAACAACTACTAATAACTTGTAATGACTAGTAATGACTACGAAATTACCAATATGTTAACGACGGCTTGTAATGACCACAACTGATTAACAATGACTGCAAATGCCTACTAGTGAGCACTAATGACTAATAAAGACTGAAATGACTTGCAATTACTAGTAATGACTGAAATAACCAATATGTCTAACGAGAACTTGTAACGACTACAAATGATTAGAAACAACTAGAAATACTTAGTAATGACCAGTATTGACTAATGACTGAAATGACTTGGAATGACTACTGATGACTAAGGTATGACGAACATGTCTAACGACAGCTTGTAATGACCACAACTGATTACAAATGACTAAAATGCTTAGTAGTGAGGAGTAATGACTAACAATGGCTGAAATGACTTGTAGTGACTAGTAATGACTACGAAAAGACCAATATGTCTAACGATGGCTTGTAACGACTAGAATTCATTAGACATGACTAAAATGCTTAGTAATGACGAGTAATGACTAATAGTGACTACTAACGACTATGATATGACCAACATGTCTAACGACGGCTTGTGGTGACAATTGATTACAAATGACTAAATATGATTAGTAGTGAGCAGTAATAACTAAAAGAAAGAAGAGGAAGAGAAGAGACAAAGAGAAAGAGGCGAATGATAAGAGGAGGAAGAGTAGGCTTTCGCCGTTCACCTCTTAAGAGAGATCTTAAGAGTTCCTGTAATTTGTTTCTCCGTTCCAGGAAGAAAAATAGCTACTACAAGTCGAGCAGCAGAATTTCCTGTAAGGACTTTCAACTGGAGCAATCGCTTTCCAGTCAGCCAACAATCTCACCGCCAGGGATTTGTTGATGCACGGGACGTCGCTTCGACTTTGGATCCCATGGCAATGGCGAAACGCAGCGCGATCCCAGAGTGAGCAGCTGTTTGCAAGCCTTTAGCCTTGGGCTCTCTTCTTTCTGCTTGATATTGCCGAAGCGAAATAAAACCGCACAAAGAGAGAGAGAGAGAGAGAGAGAGAGAGAGAGAGAGAGAGAGAGAGAGAGAGGCAAAACATTCCGAGTGGACTGAGCTGGCCGGAGTCTCCGAGACCCTCCATAAATTACGCGATAACACCGGCGCTGACCATCGCAGTGGCCGGAATCAGGCAGACCGAACCACGCCGGTCGCCCCCCACCGTTACGCACGGTTCTAAAGCTCAAGGCTCAACGCCTGCGGGCACGCTTGGGACTTTTTCGCTGCGCAACCTCGATCCCTTCTGGCTCCTTCACTACAGCGCCGGCGGCGGCCGCAGCTCGAAGATTGGAAGCGCGAGAGCTGCGTTTCTTTCGCGCATACATATACATACATATAAACGATCGTGAAAGTGGCGGAACCGTCTTGTGAGCGGCTGCTGTATACACACACGAACACATCCGCCAACCGAATCGGCGTGTTGCCGGTGGCCTTTCAATATACAACACACGTCTGATTTCATCGCCGCCGCCTCGTGAGTGACCCGAGGCGGTTTTTTTTTTCGTATTCTTCGCGCGCCAACAATCTCCCAGAGACCGAAACGGCGCGATCGGCTCGTCATCGCACATTTATGTATGCCTCCTCTCGTACCCTGCATCCGTAAGCACTAAGTGATCGAGCGAACATATTCTGTTCTTTTTCGTTTGTTTGTTTAAATTCGGGAACGTTTTCACTGATGTGTATAGCACGCTCCGAATCCTTTGTACCGCTCGACTTGCGTGAGCCAGTTTAGCGAGTGCACGGCCTTCGCAGTCCTTTTGCGTTTCGACGGGCTGTGGTGGCACCGTGGGTACGCAGCGCTGTGCCGCTGTTTGCGATATCGCGGGTTCACCTGCTCATTGCTTCGCACTTCATATCTTATCAGCGATCGCAAAACACTTTACTCGCCACGTCTACGTCTTAGTATGCATCTTACCTCTTTTTATTTTTACAATTCAAGCAGGAGTAAACAAACACATCGAAATGATCTTCCAAGCGATGTCGTGCACCACTCTAATCTGCTCACATCGAGTCTCACCAGTGACCCGTATCACTACAGATGCCTACACGTAGTTTCAAACACAGAAATTTGGAAAGTTAAAGTAGTATGAAATAGAAAATTTACAACCAACAAACTACAGAAGCTGAGGGATCCTGCCGAACCGAAGGAGTTCCGAAAAAACCCTTAGGTTCATGTAAAATTTGTGAAAGGGAAAGTTGGCAGGAACCTGATATGAGCAGCCAGTTACGCTTGGGTACTTTCGTGCGGTGCAACAGAGGATGCCCGCTTGCCGGGCAGACCATCTCCTGCAAGGAATTTCCAGAATGAGACGATTTTCTTTAGAGCGTAGCTCTTGGGCGCCCGTTCCTGCGGCGAGTGTCTGCGTCGGCAGCGTAACCGAGCGAATGACCACAGCGACAGATGAAAGAGCGAACGCGGAGAGGGAGATGAACGACGCAACTCGTGAACGGCGGAGACGAATGGGAGCGGCCCCTTCAATGACGTGCGCGCAGGAAACTGGTGTACGCCCCGACCCGCAGAAGACAGCTGCCATCGCAAAGTCCCAGCGGCTCATCGTCAAGAAGGCAGCGCGTAGATTCCTTGACATGTGTGGCTACTGCAGGCGTTTTGTCAAGGACTTTTTACATGTTCCTATGGGTGGGCAGTGCCACCCGGACGAAGGACGAGAGGAAGTACACCCGTAGGAACATGTTCAATCCCCAACTCGCCCAGCTTGCCGTGTTAATTAAGACTTTTTACACATCGCTGAGCCGCTGACACATCTAAGTAAATGTGATGTCGAGTTCAAGTGGGAATAGCCACAGACCGACGCATTTCAAGCACTCAAACGATGCATGCAGTCACCGCAGGTACTCGCGCACTTCGACGAAGACAACGATACAGAAATCCACACTGATGCCAGCAGCATAGGCGTCGGCGCCGTCCTAGTCCATAGGAAAGACGGACTTGAACGGGTGATAGCTTACGCTAGCCGGTGGCTGTAAAAAAAAGAAAAAAAAAACGTAATAATTTAAGCTACAGCAGAGTTTTGCCCTTACCTATATATGGCAGACCGTTCAATGTCGTCAGCGACCATCACGCGTTTGTTGGCTAGGGAATTTATAGGACCCTTCAGGACGGCTGGCATGGTGTAGCCTCACACTGAAAGAATATGACATCAGCGTAATTACGTTGATGCCAGGCGTAACACTCTGATTCCGACTATCTGTCTCACGCTCCCGTGGACCAGTGCCCCAAGATGACCAACACGACGACGCCTTTTTAGGAACAATAAGCGCAGACGATTTGCTGACCAGCAACGAGCGCACACGGAGCTAAGAGGCCTTGCTGAGTACTCGGAAGGCAAGAGCGACTTTATGCCAAGGGTATTCAGGATCGTATTGCGTTCGTTTTTCTTGCGAAACGACGTCCTGGTGAAGAAGAACTTTTCGCTAGCCCGCGCAAACTACCTTCTCGTTGTGCCCGCAGCACTCCGCCCTGAAGTTCTGCACGCCCTGCACGCCTTGCACGAGCCGGGCATCCTAGGTTTTCCCGTACGCTCGCAAGAATACAAGATAATTACTAAGTATAGCAGGACGAGCACATGGGTATGGATTTGTTGGGACCCCTTCCGACGTCAACATATCTGGAAACAAGTGAATCGTTGTGGCCACCGACTACCTTACCCGCTACGCCGAAACGAAAGCCCCGCCCAAAGGTAGCGCGGCAGTAAAACCAAAATTTTCGCCGAGAACCTCGTGCTGCGATATGGGGCGCGAGAAGTTCTCATTACTGACAGAGGAACGGCTTCTACAGCTAAGCTTACTCAAGACATCCTGCAGCACAGCCAGACAAGTCACCGGAGGACCAGTGCTTACTACCCGAAGACGAATGTTTTAACGTAACGTCTGAACAAGACGCTCGCCGACATTGTAAGCGACGCGCACTGACGTCAAACACAAGTCGCGGGATGACGTCCTTCCGTATATACGTTTGCTTACAACACGGCAGTGCAAGAAACAACATGAATCACGTCGTTCAAGCTGGTTTATGGTAAAAACCAGACGAAGACTCTCGACGCCATGCTACCTATTCATAATCTCGCCCAATAAGAAGCTAGTTTCATCATTCGCAGTTTTGCTGCTGTGTTCTTCACTGTGTGGGAACATCGCGGTCCCTCACTTCACACCAGCAGGCCCCAGTCCCGGTCTGCTGGGTTTGGAGCCACGCGTGGTCTCCGTATTTCGACAACTTGTCGCGTTGATGCAGTACTGCATCGCGCTGATGCAGTACTACATCGCGTTCATGCAGTAACCATCCCAGCAGGTCCCTTCCCCAACAGTGGTGCCGGGAGCACTTCGGTAGCGCTTCGGCAGCGCGTAGGAGGCCGCTCCGCCCCCGTGTTCCATGCCAGACCCGATGACAGTGACAGAGGAAGAGCCGGCGGAAACGCTCCTCAGCGCGTAAGAACAAATAAAAGTTAAGTATAGCAGGAAGGCACATGTTGGGGGGGGGGGGGGGGCGGTTCGACCTTTTCACCTGATGCCATGCAAGAAATCCGAACCTCTTGGTTTCAATCTGTCGTCAGGTTACATTGAGAGAAGGATATGGCTCAACCAACACCTTTCGTCTGTCTGTCCCGCTTGCCCTGTGGCATAGCCACTTTCACATCTACGTATGCATCATTCATCCGGACTGCGAACAAGACAAATGAATCTCAGAAAGACGGAAACATGATTTAACCAACAACGAGCAAACGAGGGAAGCCTCCTCAGCCTGGATGGAGCCATGCGCGTTTTAAGGCGAAAGCGTTTCTAGGCTCACAAGTACAGTTTGTGTCAGCCGGCCTGATCGCCGGAGTGTCCGCCGAAGCGTCATCACGCCATATGACGACAGATTAAAGACAGATTAAAGAACGAAAAATGACTGCTAGTGAAAGTTAGTGACTGATAACGTTATAATAGAGATTGGTAGAGGTTAATAATGACTATATATAGTAATAACTAATAATAACTACTAATGACTTCTAATGACTACTAATGACTCCGAAATGACCAATATGTCTAACTTCGGCTTTTAATGATCACAACTGATTAGACATGTCTAGAAATCTCTGGTAATGAGCAGTGATGACTAAAATGACTACTAATGACTTGCAATGACTGCTAATCACTACTAAATGACTAAAAATGCTTACTAGCGAGCAGTAATGGCTAATAATGACTGAAATGACTAGTAATGAGTATGAAATGACCAATATGTCTAACGACAACTTGTAACGACTACGATTAATTAGAAATGAATAAAATGCTTAGTAATGACCAGTAATGACTAATAATGACTGAAATGACTTGTAATTACTACTAATGACTATGAAATGACCAATATGTCTAACGATGAATTGTAACGAGTACAATTGATTAGATATGACTAAAAATGCTTAGTAATTACGAGTAATGACTAACAATGACTGAAATGACTTGTAATGACTCCTGATGACTATGATATGACCAAAATGTCTAACGACGGCTTGTAATGACCACAATTGATTATAAATGGCTAAAGATGCTTAGTAGGGAGCAGTAATGACTAATGGAAAGAAGAGAGAGAGAAGAAGCAAGGAGAAAGAGGCGAATGATAAGAAAGAAAAAAAAGAAAAGAAAAGAAAACAAAGAAATCCGGAAAGCGGCTTATAGTCGGCGGAATAGCCGGTAGAATGAGCCGATCACCGTATCGGGCCTCATCTACCGCGGCACATATACGATCGGTGACATTATGCACACTGCCGCTTTTCGCCTCGGTTCGGCTAGCAATAAAACACGAAAGTTGAGTCGCCGCGCCACTTGAAACCATTTCAAGTACGGTTTCGAGCTTGCTCTGGCGTTGTGAGTGAGAACGTCAAGTAGAACGATCAGGGAAACAAAAAGAATATGAAAGGAGAAGCCGAAACAGGGCACCGCGTATTCGGTCTGTGCCAGGAAAGCGAACAAAACGAAGTGAAAAGAAAGACGCCTTTCTTTACGAGCCGGGAAAGACAACAATCTGAAACGTATAAGCTTGCTGCTCAGAATAATAATGGCGGCATTCGTACACAACTCGAAAGCAATTATACCAAGGGGCGGCTGCGCAGCGCGACTTGTGTCGACAGGCTGCTGCTGTGGAATTGTAGAAGAGATGCCTGCGAGGCAATCGGAAACGCTCCGAACGGGGGCGTTACTTATGGGGAACTTTTTTTATTCTTTCATTTCGACCTTTTCGATCGAGAGACAAGACACCAACTTTCGTGCGTGCTATACGTAACAGTCATGCAACTCGCGACCACGCAACGCGGGCAGCTTTGCTAAGTAGCGCGGCAACATCTTATGTGGCGTCGCTGTCCTCATGAGAGAGAGAGAGAGAATAACTTTATTGAATTGGGGAAATGGGGATAGCATGAAGATTCGTCTCTCAGAAAACGGCCTCCGATTCCGCAAACGGCGCTTTGCTAACGCTCGTTTCCCCGAATATCTGGTTCCTCGATTTCCGCTTCCTAAAGGTTTCCATTCATCTTAGTTTAGTACGATATGTCGTACCGGCCGTACGGCAGCGACAGCTGAGTTTGCGAAAGTTCTTATCAGCCGGAAAGCTGACGGCGTAGGACTTCGTACCAAGAATGTATGTTAGTGATACCTGCTGCTTGCGACTCCGCGGGGTTCTTAGTTTATGCAGCATGGTGATGATAGTTATACAGTGATAAAGATCTGCCCAAGCTCCGTATTTCTGCGTTCTGACGACCTTGTGATTCTCGTATTAAACTTCTTGGAGTTTATTGTTACGTCAAAAGAAATTGGGCAGTTTCGGTTGAAGAGGGATGAATGCAGGGGGTAAGCATTCAAAATGATAGGAAGGTTTTGTGTTTTACTGAAGCTCACCCGAACGGTGTTCTAAGAATAAGGGGGGACGACATTACACCGAACGCGCATGTGTGTGTGTGTGTGTGTGTGTGTGTGTGTGTGTCAGATGGGGATAGAGAGAGAGAGAGAGAGAGAGAGAGAGAGAGGGAGAGAGAGAGAGAGAGAGCAATACTTTATTCAGCTCTAATTGCCGATTCATGTGTGTTATCGACTATTCCCATGAACCTGAAGGTTTTCAGCACCAGTTTTTCCTCGAGTGATCTTAGAATCGTACACTGTATTTTGCACCACGGTGTATATCTTGGAAACTGACACTTAGCCCTGTGACTGGCTCTGCACTCAGTAGGACTCACCACGGTGCTGCACGGGGAAGGAGCGTGTAGGTCAGTGGTGTTACACATGCAGACGCGGCCAGCGGTATATTCATGAATTGCGTCATCTAGTTTTGAGTGCCTGTTTCTAGCCTGTAACGGCATCTAGCTAGCGCCGCTTGCTGCATCGTCGGCGGATGATATTAACAGAAAGAGAACGGTGGCACGTACCTCTAAGTATACCATGAAACTATCAGGAACTACCAGGAAGTCTTTACGAATTCGTCCCAAAAATGGTCCCGTGGCTGAAAAGGAAGAAGAAAATTGTCTTCATTTCGGGGCCGAACCCGAGGCACCAATGACTTTCCGAGCGGGTCGCTCAACGGGGTCAACTAACCCAGTGACGTAGCAGAGTGCAGGTCAAAGGTTAAGTCAAAGTCAAAGTTTATTCGACAACAGTGCATGAAAGATACAGTTGCCAGGAGCACAGATCAGAAGCACAAAAATAGGCTTGATGGGGTCTGTACCCCCTAATGGACAACTCGAAGCTGATAAACGCTTCAAGTATCACGCAAATCCACAAGTTGGCAGTAATGTCGGGAAAGGGAAAGTTTGCAAGGTGCCATCACAAGCCTACGTTGTTTGATGATATGATAGCTAATGACATCCCCTTTTCATAGGGGAGCCGACAAGCAGTCACGCATTTTTTACTTCCTTTTTTTCTTCTTTAGCTATTTTTGTAGTTTCACGTTTTGCTGACTGATCCAAAGCCTTGTTATTGCTTAGCACATTCATCTGCTGCTTTTCTGTTCAATTATGCCTTGCCTCCTAAAACCTTTATTATGGTAAATCTCACATGTTGCCATTGTTGTTTTATTAATTCTAGCCATCATGCACAGGAGGTCCCATTTCAGTTTCTAACTATGGGACCTCCTTTTGTATATACTTATGTAATTATCCCCATTTTTGTCTTGAATAAAACTGATTGTGATTATGAATGTGATCAAGCGCGAGCTGATGCGGTTTTACTATATACGGCATTGTAGCCTTTCGTCTATCTCTGCTTTGTTTTCCACGAATCATGTGCCAGAATACGGCCAGACCAGCCCGCAATCTCCGAGGGGTTAATTATGGACAACAGGTTCCACAGGCTACGTAAGGATATTTTTTTTTATGGAGAAGTCCTAAACATATTCATTTAACTGTTTGTGGTGTGGCAACCAAGGCAAACGAAAAAGAAAGCCCACTTTTCTGTTGCCTTTTACGAATCTCTCTACATACAGCGGTTCTCTCCTGAACATCTTTGTTTAAGTGGGCACATAATAAAGAAGAAGATGGGTAGATGAAGAGAGGTGGAATATAAGCTAAGCCACGCTTCCCCTGAGGCCACCGGCTTCGTGTGATCGTTAGATACGCGCCGGAATATCGGAACACAAGTTGCCCCGATCGTCGCCGCTCAGCGCGTAGTATGCGCTTAAGTTTCACGGGCCGTCAAAGAGCAATTGTACACCCGGAGGGTACAAGAACTCAACGCTTGCTTGCTGCTTTCCCACGCGTATGCGCATCGGCTGTCAGGTGGTAAGAAGGAGCCCATCGATTAAGGTCTCACTATACCGCGCCACAAGATGGATCGGCGATGGCGAACGACGTTTCGAAACATCGTTCGCGCGCTCTCGATGCAACCCATCTGATGCTCCGATAACCTCCCGCTCGTCTTTGACAACCCTCGAATATCTTTCGACACAGGCGGGTTGCCTCAGCGGTGTTGACCTTTCTGCCACTGAGTGCAGGGCCGCGGTTACGATTCCCGGCAGGGGCGATGGCGTTCCCATGGCGACGTTACGCAAAGGCGGGCGCTCGTGGCGGTGTTTTGGTGCACGTTGAAGGAATAGTAGAAACGTGGGGGTTGCGATCCTTCCCCTTTCCCCATCCCCAAGTGCAGGGTAGCCAATTGGGCACGTCCTTGGTTAACCTCTCTACCTTTCCTTCTTCGTTTCTCTCACTATCTCTCTCTCTCTCTCTCTCTCTCTCTCTCTGGGGTTTGCTGGTACGACATCTACATTTTTTTGTAGAGGGTCGAATCAATCGAGCAATCGGGTAAATAATCAATCCTTGGATCAGTGAATAAACACTAAAACTTGCTCTCACGTTCCGGACAGTCTCGAAGCTCACTTCGCACTATGCCTTCCTGCTCTGCTTTGCATGTCTTCAATCGATGTCATTTGCGATGCCACTGCCCTACTATACTGGTAACTGATTTCGTCAGCATGAGCGATAAAGCTCCAGCGCCTGGCGTGTTCAAATGCACGTTGTGGACATCCAAAGCACCGTGCGCTAATCGATACGTCACGTTCTCCTGGTGCCTGACTGTGCAGTCCTTGAGAAAGCAAACGAAGGCGCTGTGCGTCGCGCCTAGTCGGCCTTCAGTTGCACGCGCGCTACTCGAACTCTTCCCGACTTCCGTGAAACCGCCGGTTCTACGAACGCGGCATGACACAGTGATGCCCATAAGAAAATTTCCTGCTTTCAGTGATCCAGATGCAACCTGTTTAACCTCCCTGCCTTTCTTCTCCCTTTTGTTTTTCTTTTCTTTCTTTCTTTCTTTCTTTCTTTCTTTCTTTCTTTCTTTCTTTCTTTCTTTCTTTCTTTCTTTCTTTCTTTCTTTCTTTCTTTCTTTCTTTCTTTCTTTCTTTCTTTCTTTCTTCCTTTCTTTCTTTCTTTCTTTCTTTCTTTCTTTCTTTGTTTGTTTCTTGCTTTCTGTCTTTCTTTCCGTACCTCACGTCCTACTGGTAATCGGAGACTTGATCATGGCTGGTGATAATCATGATTTATTTAGAACAGTTTCGTCCTTCTGCTGTGACAAAGTTTTTTAATTATGCGCGTAGGTATAAATGTCACTGGCAAGGGACGGCAGTTGCAGAAACGGGCTTTTCTATTCGAGGGTTCTTCTTGCGAAGAAGCCAGATTTCAAGGTGTCCCCTATGTGTCTCACAGCATTGAAATTTGCCCCCTGTGTACCTTTTTTATCCCCTTATATAGTGATGAATTCGCATGGGCTCTTTCCCAATTGGGGGAAGAGAAGATACCTTTCACTGCTGCTGATTTGCTGATTCACTCATTCATTTTTGTTCATAGCTATGAACGCTTGAAACCAAATGCTCCGAAAGAAGCCTTCCGTTCGGTCCTGCCTTTCGTCTGGCCGTGGCACGATTATATCAGTATGCTCTTTGTACTGAAGGCTTTGTACATGTGAATGCCTTGTGCTGCCAGGGCAGGAAAAATCATAGTCGCATTTAGACTTTCCCCCGTGATTACTTAGTGCTTAGTAAGTCTTCCTTAGTCCTTCCACTTGTTCGTGCAGCCCTTTGTGCGAAGCCTCATGTTTGTCATGCGTGCCTCCGAGATGCTTCACTTGTGATAGCAAAGTATCACGGAGGCATCTATGACGAGCAAGAGGGGAAGGAAGCATATGCCAAGTTCAATATTCGTTGTTTGCACTAATCTGTCTTCTTTTGCGTGAAGCCTCTAGTGTGGCGCATGTCTAACCATGTCAAGGGCGGGAAAATACGCAAAGCTTTAGGCAGAAATATCTGAGCCAACTACAACTGTCATTGGCTGAGCCTATGCTAGATGACGTCTCAGTACAGCGCCGCAGCGAGCACAGCGGCTTCGCCAAGACATCTGTAGTGTCTGCGCCTGGCTAGCGCAGCTTCGCGGCCGTGCACCTGAAGGTGTGACTGATGAGCAACAGGACGTTGTGCGTCAGCAGTGCTGTAGGCAAGAGAGACCTTAGGTCCAGTGGCTAGTCCTTTCAGTCGCAGATTTAGGCCAAGAGCCTTTAGTTATTATCTCCAGTGTGAACCGCAGCTAGCAGTTGTGGTTGAACTGTATCATGTCTCAATTAAAAAGCGGTTCTTCTTTCTCGTTGTTTGTTCCCTCCTCCCGTAGTCGCGCTTCCATCGCTGCTCCCATAACCCCTCTTGCTCGTGTCGGTGACGATTGGTCTCGGACCGCTTTTCGCCCGATGCTTCGCGACCCATTTGGATCGTCCTTGCCCGCGCTTCGACTCGGCGTTTAGTTTTCCCGCGCACTGCGATCTGCTAGCCTTCTGGCCAAGTCGGATGGTCGCGCGACCGCGTTGGTGACGGGTTCGATTCCCGACCTGTACAGCGTGAGAGTTTCTTCAACTGCGAAGCTTGTTTTCTGAGAAACCCGTCCGCATTTCCTTCGTAGCTTCGTGGGATCGACAGTCGGATGGGCGACAATTTCTCCCGTTTTATACGTAAGAACGCGCGAACAAGTTACTTCTTCTAGTCAACTACCTCCGCTAGATCGCCCATACCCTCGGCACTCGGACTGCTGCCCCCGGATCACCCTTGAAACGGAGCGCTGGTGCGCTAAGAAGCGGCGATCACGATCTGCGGCCAAAGGCTCGTAAAAACCGGACGCCCAGCGCGAACTGCGATCTCGCGTTCGCCGTAACGATGGATGACGAAAGCGGTGCAAAAGGGCGAGGGGGAGGGGGGTGTTAAGAAGGGGGAGGTCCCGGCACGAGTCGGCCCCTAGCGGTCAGTCAAGGCCGAACGGTGCGCGGTCGTGCCGCTCGTTGCCCTCTTTTTTTTTGAAACGGCCACGAAGTGTCTCTGCTTGTATGTAAATGGAAGGCAGGTCGGTAACAGAGTTATCGTCAATGAGCCGGAGGCCAGGATTCGTATAAGGCCGCGGACTCCGCCGCCTTTCCGACAAAACACTTCGCGATTTCCGGTGTTCTTTCGACGTTGAGGACCGCGTAACCAGCCGTGCAACGAAGAACGATAAGTGTTTTTGTACGTTGAAGGGACGCTGTATAGAAACACTAAATAAGCTTGCATTGATTAAGTACGTACCGGAAACTATATTTACACAAATTTCGCGTTAAAGGTGGATTACTAGAAGAAAAAATAAGGGTGACAGTTTTTATTTTAGAATTTCGGCGCCGAAACCAAGTCGCTGTTACGTCAGTGTGACGTCCCGTGTTTGAATGTACTTGTGGTTGGACTGTCGTTGCGCAGCAACTGTTCTCGAAACTTGCCAACTTCAATCTTTGGCTTCTTTATAATATAATATAGTTCATCTTTATTGACAAAAAAAGTTAAGTAGGCCCCGAGCACACGCGGTCAAATATTGATGAGGCCACGGCGAGTTGAAGCGCGAACTTCGAGGTGGCGTTGTCAACCATCCTTACATTTCTTGGGTCTTCTATGAGTCGCATATTCTCCAGGTTACCTCGCCAGGCGACCACGCTCCAGAGGATACGGGCGAAGCCGCTCTTAGGAGGTACGGGGGACATTTAAGCGCGTTACAGACTGGGAAAGAGAGCCCACCCTCTCCCACACCCCAAGCTATCCAGAGAAGAGGCAGACGCACTTAGACGACTACAGACTCAGTACCGACCAGACTACAGACTACAGTATCCGACCAACTAATACTACAAATGCAAAGAACTTATGGGAGGGCGCAAGCTGAACACATCTCTACAACCCCGTATCCCAACCAACCGCGGCGGAGTGGGGGGACCAGGCTGACTAGCTCAAGTCCCGAGGATCAGTCCCGACTGGTGGACAGGGCCGGACGGGTGCCGCGGGGACCACGACATCGTAGACTGAGAAAGCCACCCACTTGGGAACGACCGGCAAGCACTCGTCCGCTCAACTTTTTCAATAAAGTTTATCACTTCCCCCTGGCTCGCCCAGCCTCCTCTGACGGTAACAGTGGTATTTGTGGTATTGTATAACACTAGTTTACAAGTACAGCTCAACTAATTTTTGTCTTTAGTGTCCCTTCAAGTCCAGGAAGACAGCCATATGAATACTCGAAAAAGGAGGTTGAGATAGTTGAGATTACGATGGAGTCACCGAGCGCGGTAACCGATGGTCAAGCATTCTATTAACAGAATGGTTGCCAAGAAAATGAGGAAATGCAGTCAACCAACGGTGGCAGCGGATAAGGTGGAATGGTGAGATTGGCAAACTTGCAGGTGCAGAATTGAGCCAACTGGCGTAGGCCAGGGATAACTGGAGGTCACTGTAAAGCGCATTCCGCTCACAGTGGACTTGAAATAGGCTGACGAGCGCCACCTGCGACTTCGTCACCATATTTTGGTTGAATCTAATGATTTCATTTTTGTTTTAACGCGATAGCGTTAAGGAGCTCGTGTCGCAGAAAAGCCGGTGTCGTCGGCGTCGGCGTCGGCGTTTTGCGGCGTTGACCGTGAGCGATAAATCACGGCAGGCACTCCATAAATAAAAAGCAACTTCCAAGATGGGCTGGGTGGGAATCGAACCAGGGTCTCCGGAGTGTGAGACGGAGACGCTACCACTCAGCCACGATTTCGATGCTTCCAAAAGGTACAAACGCGCCTCTAGTGAATGCGGTGTTGCCTTCGAAACGAGCCGTGGAAAGTTATACTGTGGTGTATATCGGTAATTATGAACATGTAACTTACAGAAGTCGCAATTACACGAGTAGCGAAGTGCGTTTCGCTGCATTTCTTCTGCGCTTTCCGCACACGGAGAGCCATCTTGCGGCAAACACAGAAGACCCCCTCCTCTCCATGTACGGCGCTGCCCCGACAGATGGCGCGCCACGCGCGCATTGGAGCTGTCGCGGCTCGGACTCTCTCCCCTGACAACGCTTCGCCTTGCTCCCTCTGTAGAATCAAGCGTCCTTCCTTTCTTTAGATCACTATCTCTCTATCTCTCTGCCCGTGCCGATCACGGCGTTTGGCTGGCGTGCATCATTTCCCCCTCCGGGATACCGAGTTCTTTGGTTCGCTCCGCTTGCTCAGGCGCACGTTTCGTTGCTGCGCCGAACGCCGCGTTGCTCGACCATATGGCTCGACGCTCACCGCGTCTGATGCGGGGCGCCTCCTAAGTGATGGCTGCCCTGTAGCCCATTGTCTTACACCCATTGGCGGGTCGACGGGAACGCTATCGCGTTCCACTCTTGAAGGCGAAGCTTAAGCGTCCTCCATTTTTTTTTGTTTCTCATACTGCGGGCAATCTTCGGTATTGTAGAGGGCGTCGCAGAGTAAGCTAAGGACGTTGATCAGAGGGCTCCGCTATCGCTTCGTTACAGCGCCCGAGTCGAGCCGGACGGGTTTACGAGAGCCATAGGGAGTTCCAGGTTAGGGAACGCAAGCAGCTTGCGTACGCAACAACAAAGGGCGACAGTACAGAGTTTTAGTTTAGGGGATGCAAGCGGCTTGCATACGCAAGAACTACAGGGGCCACGGTACTGCGCATGCTCAGACCCCTACGTCACGGTCTTCGCATGCGCAGTGCCGTCACCCCTAGTTCCTTCGTACGCAAGCTGTTTGCGTCCCCTAAAATAAAGCTCTCTAGTATTGCGCATGAGCAGACCTGGACGTAGGGGTCTGCGCAGGCGCAGTACTGTGGCCCCTCGTTCTTGCATACGCAAGCCGGTTCCGTCCCCTAACTACGTCTCCACTGCGCATGCGCAGAACCAGACGTAAGGGTCTGCGAAAGCGCAGTACCGTGGCTCCTAGTTCTTGTGTACACAAGCCGCTTGCGTCCCCTAATCTAAAACACTCTAATGCCTTATTACGCTCTAAGGAGTTGTTTCCTTTCACTGCGGCTAAAGGAAAGGGGAAGGGCAGGAGAGGGTGAACTAAATGATTTTAAACGGACGGAGCTCAGGCAGGCAGTGCCGTAAGAAAGCCTCACGACGAGACCACTGAAATGCGGAAGGTAAGAAATGAGCTCGAACCAAAACGCGCATTCAGCAAGCTCGCGCGCAGCTAATACTCGGACGCAGTGTAACGGTAGCTGTAGACAGAAGCACTGCAGCACTGTAGCACGACTGTGCTACAGCGGCGAGAAAAAGAACCAGCTTTAGAAGTCAGAATCGGTAACTAAGACGGTTGCGGAAAAGGAAATCTGGCAAATACTGTAACTGTAACGGCCGAACACGACGGGATAACAAATGTGTAAAAGACATAAAGCAAAAAGAAATGTGCTCGAGCTCCGAGAAAATGGACAGGAGGTTTCCAGACGAAACAAATAAGGCAATAGGTGTCGCTTGCGAAGACGACAAACTTATGCAATGCACAGCCGCTGGAAGCACTTCCCGATTGGGCGATGCCTTGTTTACACTGCAACGAAGGGAAGGGTGAAGGAGTGGAAATTCGGTCAGTGAGGCACTACGTGCCGGTGTTGGCATGAGAGAAGTCGGCACGTGAGAGCGATACAGAGCGTGACGCAAGCGCTCCGATAGGAATCAGACACCTTCGATATCAACTAATCGAAAAGCCGCCCGGAATTACCTTATCGGGGAGAAAAAAAGAAAGAAAGAAAAGCGACAAGAGGCTTATATCGCGACCACAAATTGCGGCTGGCGAAAGCTTCCCCGCAGGGCATCGAAGCAGTCACCGATAGCGAATGCAAAAAAAAAAAAGGAAGAACCTCGTCTGAAAAACAGACGGAGGTCGTAAACAACAGCGATTTGTGAGGCCGGTTCGTTGATTTGCGAAGCCACCTCTTCATAGGCGCTACTCACTTCGCAGCAGGAATGCGTTTCGAAAAGTTGTTACATCGCGTCGTTCCTAGGTTGCGTCTCCCCTAAGCTTTTGTGACGTGTTCTGCGCTTGTACAGAAGACCAACGTGAAAAAAAGTAATATTAGCATTCTTACGAGGAGGTGTTCGAACAAGGAGTTTATTCGCACTATACGGAGACAGCAAGCCTGGCCACAACAGCAAAGATGGCGGATAGGGACAAACCTCGTCCCCTTTCTCGTCTGCTACACTGCGAGTACTTTCTCGTCATCCGGTGAATAACCAGCTTATAGTAATATCACTGTGAGTTAACACTGAAACGCTTGTTGGTTGGCCGTTGTCGGTGCAGGAAGCAACACATCTACACCAGCATGACAAACACCGAAATGCCGCGATTGTGTTTTCTTCAATGTTTGAAAATGTGTGAAGTGCAATACTTATAAAAGAAAAGAATCATTAAAAGCTTTAAGCACGAGAAAAACCTTACAAAGCAGGCCAGCAACTGACTCTTCATGTTGGACTACGCAAGAATAACGGACAAAGAAAAGGAAGACGAGAAATTCGCCGACGATTACGATTCTCCCTAACGCAAAATTTGAACGCAGCTGTATACGTGTTTTGACCTCGCGATATATTGGCTGGCGCGGACAAATTGTCTGATGCGGAACGTTGTAAACGGAGCGAAGTGTTGCGCGACCACCTCGCTAATCGTGATGCGTGGGCACAATTCACAGCAGCCGCCGCAGACAGACCTCCGCTCATGGAGCGCTTTGTCTCCATAGAGACGACGCGCGCTACTTTGGCACCATCTCGTAGCCGCCGCCATCACCGCAAAACCCGTCGAGCTCGCCACTGCGCTCTTCTTCTCACGCTTTCGCGATACCCTCCTCCTCCGCTTTCCACCTCATGGCTCCGCTGCACCCATGGAGTTACTATACTGACTCTACAGGACAAGCTACCCATAGGGCCCATGCATTGAAATCGGGAACCGCAAGAGCGCCGCCATGTTGCTACGCGCCGAGGTTGCCAGCTCCTGAGACGCTTGCTAGACTTGGTAACAGTAGTCAGTTTTAATCCGGCAACAGTAGCAGCGTAGCAGCATGGCGTCTCGCTTGTAGTGTAGTGGTGTGTGCAAGCAGCCGTGTGTTTGGGCTTTATAAGTCGGTTCTTTATTCTATATATATATATATATATATATATATATATATATATATATATATATGTTGCGGGACAGTGTGGGTGTGGTCCATGTTGGCCGTGCAGGTGGCAGTTATGCAACCGAAGGATGATCCTGTTGAAGTTTCCGGTGGTATGCGGTTTTCAGCGGTCACGCCTGTTGCTGGAGTGTCACTCGACGAGGTTACGAGCTCGAAGCTGTGGTCAGATTCCTCATTGGCATTCCGTAATTCTCTTCGCACGGGCGCGGTATGTTGCAAAAGCCCCTTTCGCGATCTATCGTCGCGACGATAGATCGGGTTTTTTTATTATTGTAAGTACTGATACAGCTGTAGGGCACATGTAACCGACAAACGGAAGTCTCAGTAGAGCACCTGAGATTATAATAAAGCAGGTGGCGCAGGAACTCCAGGGCACCCAAGGGACAGTGGGGGGATCAAAGCTCGAAGCAACGGTACGTAGGTTGGAGCCGCCGATGCAGGTGTGTGCCAGGGAGTGTTCGCACGGACAGCTCCCCTGGCACGCGCAGCAGTGCCTCGCAAGGTCGAGATATTTTATAGGCACCTGCGCCCATGATCTTTCTTTTGCCTCGGTGCAGTGAGCACGATTAACGAGAATAATATGGAGGGCATCCGGTGCAGTCGCGAATGCGTCATGACAAATGTACCTCGCGTCGCCTGGCCTGTGTGGTAATATCAGAGTTGGTTGTATGAACTTTATGCGTAATACGCTTTGTTACGGTACCTTAACGGAATGGGTATAGAGGATGGTGTTGGTACATTTTTTCGTACCACCCTAATCCTATACCCCCCACTACAAACACACATACACCCTTTTTTATGTATACATACAATTCCTTGCCATGATGGATCATAGCCTCCTTTATTTTTGAAAAATAGAGGAGGCTATGGACCGACTGACCAGCTCAGTATGTCAACTTGTCAGTAACTGTCATAGGAATCACTGTAATAAACACAATTCCACAATCGGATTGTTTACTTTCAGTTTTTATTGTAACACTGAGGACTACATAGAACCTTATTTTGTATATGTGAGAGAAGTATGTGGATATCCCAAGCTTAAGCCAATGTGCATACACAGACAAAGCAGCTGCTACAACATGAACTGCATTGAGGGCCACACAACACATACGTAATTAAAGGTGCAAAATATAGGGGGAAGCTTCAAAATACGCTCTGTAGCACTGCAAAGTATAACATATATTATATGTGTACAATAAATGTTCAATAATACAATGCATCAATGTCCCATTTGCCTTCAAGTTTATTATCAAGTTCAAGTTAACTGAAGTTTGTTATGAGCATATGTACAACAGGAATCTACTGACACACCCGCAGTCAAGGTAGCTGTTCGAGGTGTGCTGGTTGCCTCAGTGTAAGAAAAAGAAATTGGGTGAATGTCGACACCAGTGCCACTGCTTCTTGTCTCTGACCTGCACGTGCCTCCGCGGCATCTTTGTGCACAAGTGTGCTGGTGTGGTGAGGCGTAGGAGTCATCCGAGAGAAAGAGTATCGCTTACATGGAGAAGTGGCTGTTCACATTGCCTGTCGCTTTACCTCAAATGTTTCCTTGGCCACTAGGGTGACACACCCGCAGTCAAACTGGCTGTTCGAGGTGTGCTGGCTGCCTAAACGAAAGAAAAATAAAGAAATTAGATGAATGTCAACACCAGTACTATTGCTTCTTGCCTCTTACCTGCATTTGCCTCCATGGCCTCTTGGCTTGCGGAGTCTGTATGATGGAGCTGCTGTGGCTAGGCGTAGGCATTGTCTAAGGAAAAAGAAAAGGCCATTCAAATGGGGAATTATGGAAATAAATGCAGTTATGTCTGCTTCTTGCACTCTTCTTGCCTAAAAGTTTTCAAACATGGTGTCCAGTACACACCAGCACTTTGACTGCTTCTGCTTTTTACCTGCAGGTGTTGCTGCGAGATCCTTAGTGTGGCTGCGTGCAGCATTGTAACGCTTGGTGGAGGCATTTGAAGTGGTAGCCAAAAATATAAAGAATCATCCTTGTCTGCATGAATGCTTTCAATTTCTAAATGCAGTGGTTACTATCACTATTAGTGCAAGGCCCCCCACATCTATGCGACAAGTGCCATAGCTCGAAACTGAATTTTTCCTTTAGTGTTTCACAAGGCGTCTGATATGTCCAAATTAGATGTGATGTGTTTGTTTTTATTTATCCCAGTGTGGAGAGAGCATCATTAAATTGTTGTTTATTTTTGCGTGTCTCGCTTTTTGGTTTATTTCTGAATTCATCAAGCAGCAGTCTCATGATGCTAAAGTGACTTATGTAATGGCAATCAGCTTTTGTTTTGCAGAAAAACAACGCATTTCCTGACCCATTGTTTGACATCCCCTGACTCGCATAATTTTGCAGAGTATTCTACCTATATTGACTTGCTTGACCTCCACTAAAGAGTCTTGCATTTTTAAATACGACTCTTTCCTTAAAATCATTCGACACTTCTCATAATTTCCTTACCTTGGGCTTCTGATACTCTGCATTCACCATTTTTGCTTGTTTCTGACTAGAAATGTCTTCTTTAATTTAGAGCTTAAATTTTACCTTTGGAACAGACGGAAGGGCTTTCCATTGCATATCTGCATAAAAGGGAAACATGTTTCATTAAACATTTGCGAAATTCAATTGAAGATTGATGAATGCAGCTTGCAGTGTGATATGACTGAATGAGCCATACAAGTAACTCATCTCACTTGGTAAATTAAACCACATATTAGTCTGATGTACAAGATACGTTACACTAACGTGGTGGGTTCTTTTGCTTATACAGGAAAATAATCGGTGCGTGAGAAGAAATTATTTTTGCATAGCCCTTGTACACATTGATTTATGGAAAATGAGCTGGAGCTGTCCACATGATGTACTTATTTTACCTGCGAGTATGGTCAACAAAAATGTGTCCCAGCCGCTTAGTGGTATTCGGGATTATGTCAGTATTGCATATGTGCCTGTTGTCTAAAATAATTGAAATTTGAAAATGCTCGCAGGGATCTGGTGTGCATATCTGCAGTTTATGGATACATGTAAAAGACTCACCATCAAGTGCAAGTGAACGGTCCCACAGGCCCGGAGTCGATAATGCAAATAGATTCGCTGCACAAATTTGTGACCAGAAAAGATATTCCACATGAAATGGAATGCAAGGAAGTGTTGAAAATATTGCACAGTTAATAAAACGCCTATGCTATTAATAAGTGGCTTGATGCACTCGTTATGCAAAACGGAGGCGTGCAGACAGGACACAAGAGTGGAGTATTTACAAGCAAACAGCACGAGCGCCGCCCACTTCTCTACTCTTGTGTCCTGTCTGCACACCTCACCTCTGTTTTGCATAATGAATCCTTACCAACTAGCTCAGCTTTCTGTCGTTCTAAGTCTCGATGGACTCGATTTCGTCCGCATTAGGCACTCGCCTCTTGATTACTTCGTGGCACAGAAATACTCGGCATCAGGCTGTTTTTCTGCTGTGGCCTTTGTAGAAGCATGATTATTCAAAGTGCAACAATTAAACAGATTCTTTGAGTTGCTTGTGGCTTCGCCAGTACAATTCCGGTGCGCTGGTCCGCCTGTCCAGCAATTTCCTACTGAAGGGAAACCTGCAAATAAAAACACCGCTTCGCATGCACAAAAATGCTCTACTGTGACGCTTCTCAAACGATTGTGATGCACCACAAGAGCTGCCTACTCGCGTGATATTCTCAACAAGGAGATACATTCGTTTACTTACATGTGAAGGTATATGCCAGAGCACTTCGGGGCTTCGGTGGCACATAAGGCACGAGTGTGCCATAGCGTCCGATGTCGACGCGCGATCGCATGTCAAACTTAAACTGTACGAAACTGCTACGCTTCCAAGAAACAGATTCGAAACCGAAATTCGCGTCATCCTTTATTGCATGAATGCGTACTACATCGTGATTTACATAAGTCACGGACTTAGCGATCGCTTTTTGTAAACTTAATATTAACGTACCACCTTCATAAAGCCATCAGGTATGCGTTTTTAGATGACAAAGCATAAGGTGACCTGTACTTGTTTTCAGCTCTTTCAATAGTAATTGCGCTGGCCACATTGACCAGTAGCAACAGGCCGGCGCCCTAGAGGTTCCAACCTTTCCGGCCCAGCTTTTCCTCTTCACCCCGCTCTCGCGCTTTCCTCCTAGCACTCTCTTCGCTTTCACCGTCTTTCATCTCCCGCTGCGCTAGGCCTTTGCTCATCTTTCGCTGTGCTCGTTCGCTCGGTTACGATGGAGGATGTCGACATCGACGTCGCTCGCCGCAGGAAAGGGCGCCTAAGAGCTGCGCTCTGAAATATGATGGAGTTAGAAGAAAAGAAACGAGGTCGATTCGAGCAACGGGTGAGCGCAGCTGCATGGCTGATACGATGAGCTCTGGCAATCACTTTCGGCGGATGTTCCATTGGTGTTTGCGAAGAATGCTGCTGTTGTTTTTTAGCGACAATTTGCAAGCACAAGATAGACGGTCAACATGGACACGTTTTCACGGGAAAGCGCTTCACTCAGCGTAACTTTGAGGCATTCGACCATGCGGCCGCTACGCGGGACGACGACGGAGCGCCGAGTAAGGAGGGCGGACGACGGAACGACTACGAAGGCATCACCTTAAAGCCATGATGACGACTGTATAACGACGATTGAATAGCTACAACAGTATGACGGCGCCGAATTGATGATGAGAGGATCACCTGGACTGCATGAAGACGGCAGCATGGTTACCGCGGCGTGACGTCGACAGCATGGCGACGATAGAGTGATGACCACTGAGTGACGACGACGGCATAATGACAAAACCCCAGTGACGATGAAGTAACGACGACGGAATGCCGCCGACGGCATAATGACAAGGGCATGGCATCGATGCAATGACTAGCATGAATTAACCACGGTGGATTGACAGCGAAGTACTGACGTCGTCAGATGGATGAAGGCGTAATGATGACGGTGACATGGCATTGAAGCAATTGACGATGACTGCGGGATGATGACGTAATGAAGATAGACTACGGCATAGTGAAGAAGGAATGACAACGATGGATTGACAACAACTGTATGATGATTACGAGTGAAGATGACGGAATGACAATGAAAGGATGACGACGAGGAAATGAAGGCGACGAAATGATGACAAAGAAATGTCGATGATGGCATGACACCGAAGGCGTATTTGTGTTCGAGCTCGTGTCTGTGCCCACGTAAAAAATCTGCCACCCCGGGTCGCCAGGCTTTGTACTATATCCGGCACTGATTTGAACTATAGCCTGGACCGGCCTGTCGTGCAAGACAGTCGCCAGCACCCGAAAAAAAAAGGGGAGGGACAGGCAAAGAAACTTTCGCTTTAAGAACATCGTTCACAAACACCTAATATGCCATTGTCCTAAGTTTCTGGAAAGACGAAATTGGCATAAGGGATAGAGCATGAGCGCACAATAAAGCTCTATGCAGCCGATAAAAAGCACGAGCATTCAGGAAGGCTACGTTTTTTCTGGAATTTGACCGCTGTTCAGGAGTGCTTTGGACATTAGTAAAATTCCACAAGGGTTCGTACGACTCATGCGTGATACGTGATCCGCCTCATGAATGCCATATTCACGCAAAAATATCGCACGGCGTTGTAGAGTTAGTGAGTAAGTGTTGTAAAACCGTACATTAGCCGAGAGGGAATTTCGCTGCAGCTGTGCGATTTGGGCTTGTCCGCGTGTGCGGGGGAAGTGGTTGATGAATCGAGACGAAGTCAATAAATAATTTCAGTGGTAGGGCTGTGCATATAATGAACAGGCCATGACCAGGAACACGTGGTTGATAAAACTCAGCACAAATATGACGACCAGTGTCGACAGCGGTCGAGAATAGCCGTCAGTAGTACGGCTATAGATTTGAGGGGTAGGCCATGGCCATGGCCACGGATATTTGGCTTATAAGACCCAGCAGAGATATGAGGAGGAGGGTACTGGCTAGAGAATACATTTAGTGGTGAGCAGATAGCACTCATATTCAGTAACATGGCTGTGTTACCGAAGAAGACTATCGAGTTCAGCAACTGGACAAGCCACAGCCATGGGCGTGTGCATGATAAGACCCAACAAAGATATGACGAACAGGGTGCTGGCTGGAGTACATCCTTGATGGTGAACCGTCGAGAGCACTACTGGGTAACAGGCTACAGTATATGGTACTACAGCATATGGTTGGTGGTCAGCAGTCAAGAGTCGCCAGTAGGAGGGCTGTGAATTCGATGTACAAGCCATGGCCTCGTACATGCGGACAATAAGACCCAGTGGTATATAAGGAAAAATGTGCTTGTTTGAGTATGTATTTGGTGGTCAGCAGTCGAGAGCAGCATTAAGTAGCAGGGCTCTGGAAAGAGGGGCAGACTGCGGCCTCGATCATGTGGGAGGCAAGGCCCACCATAGATGGGAATAGGGACCAGGGCACTGGATGGAGGGTATAATTCCTAGTCCGCAATCAAGAGTAGTCTTCAGTAGGAGGGCTCTAGATAGGAGATAGAAGACATACCACGGCCACGAACAGTTTGGCGATTTGGCCCACCATAGCGCTGAATGCTAGAATACTGGCTGGAGGAAGCGAGTAGTCATGAACGGTTGAGCATCGTCTCACGTTCGTGTGACTTGTAAGCACATAAACATCATCCCCAGAAGAAGCACGGCCGGACGCCTGCTTCCTCGCTCTATCTTATGTAAGGCGAGATGCAGTGAATTCATAAATAAGAATTCTTCATTGGCATCCTAATTTCGCTGCAAGCATAGATTCACTGCCGCTTACGCGGCAGCATCTGACGCTATCTTTGGACAGCAGACTGAGGGTGGCACCGGAGATGCTGGGCATAAAAAACGGCAATCAGAGGGCCCAATACCCTGCTTACAGAAGCCGTCTTTTAAAGGGACACCGAACAGGGGCAAAAATTTAGTGTAGTTTGGTGAAGAAGTTTTTAAAGACTTCATGTCGCATTATTTAGCAGAAAAAGTTGTTCACAGCGAAGGAAATGAATGACAGTTCTCCTCTTTTACCAGATTTATGTTTAAAGATGGGCGGATGGGCGGTGGGCGGATGAGATTAACAAGTTTGCAGGGACAACATGGCCACAATTAGTACACGACCAGGGTAGTTGGAAAAGTATGGGAGAGGCCTGTGCCCTGCGGTGGGCCTAACCAGGCTGATGATGATGATGATGATGATGATGACATTTAAAGATATCTCTCGGGAAGCACTGAACAGATTTTCATGTACCAACTAGTTCGCAACAAAGTATTCGGAAATTTCCTCTACGCTCCTCTCCTTATGAAAGTTCAATCGTTGGGCTGGAGTGAACCGACGCATGTGAAATGTCTATGCCTGCGTGTTTATGTCTGTTCTCTTTCGCTTTGTGCCCCTGTCCAACTGCGGCCGCAGTGTCATCCTTGTATCTAATAAAGGGAATCAATCAATATTAAAGAACAGCATCTTGACCATATCGTTGGAGCGGGTAGATTACACGCGTTAATGGAAAGGCCAAGAAGTGAACATGATGGCGTAGAGGCCTATGTGAGAAAAATTAAGAAATATAAAGGACATGACAGACGCACACGATTATCTCTTTTGAGCTTTATGATATATTCATTCCATCTTAGACACATCGACGGAATCGATCACTCAAGGGATGTTCGCTAGGGTGGAACCATGCTGTATTGACAAGGAAGGATATGCAAGGACAATAACGTGCCTCGTCATGAGCAGCTGCAAGGGATCAGCGCTGAAAGAACGAGGACAGTGGTGGAAACCAAGATAGATCCATCGACGAGCAAACCACAACGCCGATATACCGTTTGTTGAAATGAGCGTGGATGGCACATTTTAACGCGATAGCGTTAAGGAGCTCGTGTCGCAGAAAAGCCGGTGTCGTCGGCGTCGGTGTCGGTGTCGGCGTCGGCGTCAGCGGCGTTGACCGTGAGCGATAAATCACGGCAGGCACTTCATAAATAAAAAGCAACTTCCAAAGTGGCCTGGGTGGGAATCGAACCAGGGTCTCCGGAGTGTGAGACGGAGACGCTACCACTCAGCCACGAGTTCGATGCTTCCAAGCGGCACAAACGCGCCTCTAGTGAATGCGGTGTTGCCTTCGAAACGAGCCGTGGAAAGTTATACTGCGGTGTATATCAATAATTATGAACATGTAACTTACAGAAGTCGCAATTCCACGAGTAGCGAAGTGCGTTTCCGCTGCATTTCTTCTGCGCTTTCCGCACACGCAGAGCCATCTTGCGGCAAACACAGAAGACCCCCTCCTCTCCATGTACGGAGCTGCCCCGACAGATGGCGCGCCACGCGCGCATTGGAGCTTTGCGGCCCGGACTCTCTCCCCTGACAACGCTTCGCCTTGCTCCCTCTGTAGAATCAAGCGTCCTTCCTTTCTTTAGATCACTATCTGTCTATCTCTCTGCCCGTGCCGATCACGACGTTTGGCTGGCGTGCATCATTTCCCCCTCCGAGATACCGAGTTCTTTGGTTCGTTCCGCTTGCTCAGGCGCACGTTTCGTTGCTGCGCCGAACGCCGCATTGCTCGACCATATGGCTCGACGCTCACCGCGTCCGATGCGGGGCGCCTCGTAAGTGATGGCTGCCCTGTAGCCATAGAGTTTCATATTAGTATACCTAGAGGCAAATCTGGCGCTGCGATCGTTCAACCTACATGGGAATGATGGGAAGTACAGGCTTCGGATTGGCATTCTGTTGAATGGCAAACTAGTGTACAAATATTTTTTTAAAAGTTTCGGTTTCGCTCCAAGCGCAATTGCTATAACCTGCAGTTGGACAGTGCAACGCAAAGCTCTCTGCGTTTGTTAGGTTGCTCAGAGTGGCGATAGCGCGCTGGGCCAGCGACTGGGACGATGCTTGTGTCGCGGTGTGGCGTCGAAGCCGTGACGAGAAAGCGGCGGCATCGTAAACGTTGAAAGAACATGTTTTGAGCGTTTAGACCTTTGTTTGTTAAGTGTGTTAGGTTGGCACTGTAGCGTTACGTGCTTTATGAAACTTCAGAATAGAACAAAGAAGGCACTACTGATACAAGACATATACAATTGTACTTCTAGTGGCTTGACAATCAAATTTTATTGAGGGCTTCATTATGTGCTCGTTTATTTGCTCATTGAAATGCGTGTTTTAGGACTTTGAGAACACAAACTTACTTGTGGTAGGAAAGATAGCTGCTTCCTAGCTGTAGTCTAGTGTCGCACAATGGGTACCCGCAAAGCCACGCTGTAACGCTTCGGAAGCGGTACGCCAATATAAAATATGATGGAGCATACTCGTAGGAGGCCACTAGCGTCCTACCTAGCACGGCAGCAGATGTGCTTAAAATTACTTGAAGGCGTTCAGCAATTGTGACAGCCGACGCAACCTTTCGAAAGAGCGAGAGAGTTCGCAAGTGCCTGTCGTCTGCGAGAAAAGTCTCGCGTTTGCAGCGAGCAGGCTTCGTAGCAGACGACACTTGTAGAATTCCTCTCAAGGGCGCAACGCTTTGTCACAATACAACATTTTTATTTCCAGAAATACTTGATGAGTATTTTTATATAAGTACATGCACGGTTGTTTTGCTGTTGCAAAAATAAATAAATAATTATTCTTTGGCGTTAAATTGAGAACAGAATCGCACGAGTATGCACACCCTGGTGTGTCCTGCTGACAAACCATAGTAAACCATGCTTCCATCTCAACGTCATGCGTAGTTTATGTAGCGTGTTGTGCATTATATAGCATACTGCGGAAATAGAATTAGATTTTACGCGATAATATTTGAGTATAGCGTTGTTTACTGCGCCAGAAGCAAACGCCACTAGTCTAAAGACCGAAGTCAATCCGAAGCCTGTACTTCCCATCATTCCCATGTAGGTTGAGGCGACGCTCATGAGAACCCCCGTAGACACTAGCGCCGCATTTCCCTCTAGGGTATTTTTAGAAACTCTATGCCTGTAGCCCATTGTCTTACACCCCTTGGCGGGTCGACGGGAACGCTGTGGCGTTCCACTCTTGAAGGCGAAGCTTAAGCGTCCTCCAATTTTTTTTATCTGGAGCCCTTCGGCACACTCTTTAGCCCTGTTCAATGTCTCACACGGCGTCGGCACGTTTTGAACGGACAGAGGCAATCGTATGATTTCTACCTGCCTCAGGAATGGTCATTTTCCTCATCTTTGCAATCGGAAATACTTGATCTGTCACCAGGGCCATTCCGCTACGCCTGCGCCTACTGCGTCTGGAATTCAGTTCTGTCATATCGCGGAGAAGATCAACAAAGTGCGTCATCGCTTCCTGAGCCGGCAGACATGGGAGAAAACGATGTCGCCCTGAGGAGAGACAGAGAGAGAGAGAGAGGGGAGATGGGGTGGAGGCCACGCGGGAAGAACGATGAAATAATTAACTACGAGCGAAAGCAAACAAATGATCGAAATGATCAAGGTCGGCGTGACTGGCACAGTAGACCGAAAGTGTCCTTCGCAGAGCACCTGCAGCTGTCCACAACGACGCATAGCAGTCGGTCCGCTGGACGATCGGCGAACGCCCGCTGGTGTGCAGTGGACGGCGGCTTCCACTTCTCGCTGGAGAAGGGTCAGGTTCCGGCACGCGCTAAGCTTTTGTAGGGTTGGGGAACGCATATCGAAATTAATTCCGCGGAAGTCCACATGGCGGCAAAAGATTCACTGAACAAAAAGATGACATCTAATCGGCAGTGCTACCAAGCTAGAAGGAAAAATCCGAAAGCGTTACTTAAGTGCACACCAACGAAGAATAGCTGAGCCGTATTAGTAAACTATGCTTGTGCGGTAGCGCGAAACTACCTTTAGCTTCAGAGGAGGCGTCTTGAATTTGTTCGCAAAAAGAAACACAGAAAAAAAAAACGTCTGTAAACCAAAGAGTAAAAACAACAGGCCAGCACCAGCACTATAGCACGAGCGACAATGTTAGAAATTACCGGCATGCTTCAGGATAGCATTGGAAATAGTTATCGCCCACGCACGGGGTCGACTTCCCCCACTTTTTCATCCAGTCGCAGATGTTTACAAAAACAAGCAAAATTGAGTGACATAGGGCGCTGTGATTGCGTAGCACTTTCCAGATATGTTTGGTAAATTCTGTTTGACTTTCGAACGCACACACACACGCACACGCACACACACACGCACACACACACACACACACACACACACGTATTATTGGTAATGCCATATTTGTGGCGCTTCCGCTATCTACTCTTTCCAGTAAGTGAAAAAACATCCATCACATTGCCTATTCCAAATCCACTTCCTAGATATGTTTTTCGAAGTCGCGCTGCCCGAAGCGCCAGCTTTCCCTGGCACCAATACAGGCGAGACCTCCACCCGGCGCGCCGCAATGGCTCCGAATTAATATCGCGCCACGTGGTGGCAACCCCTTCGATCGCTCGAAGGAGCGATGTGAGGTAGTTCGTTTGAACGAAGAAGGACGAGAAGGTAACGAATACGGGATGCATCATGTTTGACGATTTGGCCCGTTATCTACAGGGTGAGCGGAAAGCGCGAACTAGGAATCTGTTCAGATCGAACGAGAGAAAAAAAAACACAAATGGTAGAGCGCGCAAGCAAAGAAGCATTTCGTGTCTGTTATTCCGACGATGAGCGATTTCGTCTGCTATGCCGGGCACGATCTCGTCTCGATGGCAATCGCGAAGCGATGAAATTTGGCGCGCGCGGAAAAGAAAATCTTTCCCACCGGTACCACCCTGACGAAGAAGCGGGCTATCGAGTCGATTTGGTTTCGGACGCGACATGGACGGCTGAGAGAGAGAGAGAGAGAAAAGAAACAGGCGCCGGACCAAATCGTTCAAAATGTGAACATCCTCCTGCTCCTTCTCCGTCAACCCTTCTCTCACTGCCATTGACACCCGCATCCCTTTGGTCTTCGACGGAAAGTGCGGCGGAAGCTTATAGTAACGACCGCAAACGAGTCACGCTTAAAGAACACCGCCCCTCCCCTCCTCCTCACGCGAGGTGCGGACGCACAAACGATACCGACGCCGATCCGCCGCTTCGATAACCCACTTTCAAGAGCGCGGGCCGGCAGCGACGACAAGGCGAAAGGCATATCAAACCACCCGCTCTCATGCCGCGAGCGCGCTGGGGAAGAGTGACGTTTCGGGCCCCCAGCAGTATCCACGCAGAGATAGGAAAAGCCGAGAAAACGTTCATCGTTGCGCAATGTCAAAACGTTACCGCCGCGGGTTCCGCCTTTTGTCCGGGCCAAACTCAAGGTGCCTGCGAGCACGCGTGGGTACGGTCACCCTTCGCGCGCCCCGCGTCCTCCTCGCCCCTCCTGCTGCCAAGGAAGCGAGGAGGCTCGAAGGGTGAGGCCCTCCGATCAACGCGCGCAAGGGGGCAGCGAAAGGTACCCCCCCCCCCCCCCCCCCCCCCAGGGGACCGGGGCGTATATAAGCACCCGACGAAGCCACCGGACAGGACAGGCACATTCGGTCTCTCGACTCAACCGCACCCACAACAATCATGCTGGTAAGTTGTGCCACCTGACCCTCCAGGGCCTCGGTCTGTCGGAGGCCAGCGTCCGTGCCCGCTTTGGATTATAACGTCGCGGCTCGTTATCCTCTTCTGCGACGGTGCTTCGGGGATGTACCGGTACCGCGACCGGGAGCGCCCGGGCCCAGAAGATTTTCCGAATCTTTAGCGTTAGGCTTGGCTCTGCAGCGTAACCAGCGGTGAGGCAAACAGTCGAGATGGGCAGAGGAGAAAGTTCCGGGAAAACAAAGACTGCAGCAAGCATTCGATGTTCAGAGTCGGCTGCCAGAGCCACCAAAGCGCCAGGTTCGACTCAACCATAGCTGCGAGATCATGTTGGTCTTCCACGGCTCCGAGGCGTCGGAACGTAACTTACCACTGATGCAACAAATTTAAGCGCTAGCTTTACTTAAGAAAGGGGTAATGACTGGCGCGGTAATGAGTTGATATGGTAGACAACGTTCTCAGCAGAGAACGGTTCCCATGGAATTAAATTGTAAGAGCCCTACCGGAGCTGTAGGAGAGAATTAGGTATTTCCACTCAACCGCAGTCTCAACTTTCTCTTCTAAGTTTTCATTGGTGACTTCGTCGGAGGCTGCCGTTCTGCCCCGACGGATTAGAATGGTGCGACTTCAACTTTCTCAGGATCGTTGGGAGATGAAGATGCTTCAGCAATGTAGCACGCAGCGCGACGATCTTCTGCAAACAAGGTTATTCGAATATATGAGTGTCCGGCGACCAACCGAAACGCTGAGCTCGCTTCTTGCGCTGCACTGTTCGTCCAAAAGAACTTGGTCGAAGAGGAGACTTAGCGAATGCCTTAATGAGTACAAATCCAGAGGTGTGGCTGGCATATCACTGGAACCCACCTAGGGCAATGTCGAATATCCAGATGCCAAAATACATCGGAATTACACATTCGTAACCTCCTCTGCAGAGGATACATTTCGGACCCATATATTTCGGTGCAGGTAGTTTTTGGAAAATGGCGAAGCCCACATCAGTAGGTGATCTGGGGCAGTCTAGAAAACGTTACTACAGTTTCTATTTGGTAAAAAAGATCTAATCACTTCATAACCATGGTCCCTTAACTGCAGTCACTACTGAACCAAACTTTCGCATCGAGTTTTGACTGTTACCAACGGTGATACTTTGGGTGTGATGCCGGGCGCACAATGAAAATCTGCAACGGAAGCTGCACTCAAATACGCGTCTTATTCGCAGCGCTTGAGGAAGGGCCAATTAGGTGTCAGAATTTTGTAAATTACGAACTTCGCCATTCATGTTCATTGGCAAAGTTTGTACGACTTATAAACTCTGTCACATTTTAAACTTCTGACTAATGTCTTCCCTTCCCCCGATGACACCTTGCAGAAGCTTGCCATCTTCCTCGGCCTCGTCGCCACCTGCCTCGGTGGATACGTCGGCGGCCTCGGCTATGGCTACGGCCACGGCTACGGCCACGGCCTCGGCCACTACGGCCTAGGCTACGGTGTCGGCCACTACGGTCTCGGCTACGGCCTCGGACACTACGGCCTCGGCTACGGTGCCGGATATGGTCTCGGATACCACGGTCTCGGCCACTACGGTCTCGGTTACGGCTACACCGGCCTCGGCCACGTCTTCGGTGGTGCCTACGCCGCCGCTCCGGCCGCAGTCGTCCACCATGCTCCTGCCGTGGCCGTCGCCCGTCCGGTCGCTGTAGCCGCCCCCGTCGCCGTCGCTCGTCCTGTGTTCCACGCAGCTCCCGTCATTCACGCCGCGCCCGTGGCCGTCGCCGCTCCAGTCGCTGTAGCCCGCCCCGTGGCAGTGGCCGCTCCGGTCGCTGTAGCCCGCCCCGTGGCAGTGGCCGCTCCGGTCGCTGTAGCCCGCACGGTCGTTCACGCCGCTCCCGCGGTCGTCGCTGCCCCGGCCGTCGCCACCGTCGCCGCTGCTCCCGCTGTTGCCGTTGGAGGCTTTGGCCTCGGCTATGGCTACGGTGGCCTCGGCTACGGACACGGCCTCAGCTACGGTCTCGGATACCACGGCCACGGCTACGGCCTCGGCTACGGCTATGGCCTTGGCGGATACCACTACGGCCTCGGAGGACACGCCTACGCCCTCTACAAGAAGAAGTAAACTACTGGAATGGTAGGTGAATGAGCAATTCAGCTGGCCCATGCCATGGAACCTATATGGAGTGTAATGATTGCGCGGATAACCAAGTGCACGCCGAAAGTCGGTGCGTAATTACTAGGCACTGCTTCCGCTTTTTTTGTACCCAATTACCTAAAAGATCTCATTCATCTTTGCCCAGCTAGCCAACGCAACGGTTTGTGTGGAGCGTAGCCAACTGAGAGTATCTTACGAGCGATCGCAACTACGGGAACCGTTGCTGCGTCAAGGACGCACTTAACGTAGCTCAGGGCTAGTCGAATCGTGTTTCTTGCAACATAAGCGCACCCTGGCAGAAGAAGAAGAAAGTGAACGCGTCTCGGTAGTAATTAAACTACGAGGAATTGCTCCTTTTGGCATCTTTCAACTTCGTGTGCTTCGCTTGCTCTTTCTCAAGCCGCGCTGACGCTGCCCCCCCCCCCCCCCCCGTAGTCTGATTTTCCCTGAACGGATGCAATTATACTGCGGCCCAAGTGAATAGCACCGTTCAACTTCCGCGAATACTTCACATCTGCACATTTTCTTCTCAGTGTTACATAGATCGATGGTGCAAGCCTAAATCATTATTCCGTCGGGGATATCACAATGACCAAAGCTTTCTTCTGGCGCCAACGCAAATCTCGTAACTCTTCAGGAACCAACACGCAGAATAGCAGTGTCGTTGTACAGCAACTGGATATGTTAAACAAGTGACCTCATCGTTTTGCCAGTGATCTACACCTTAAGAGAACGGGTGGATTACACACGGATTTCCCGGCAGCTAGGTCATGGCTCAGGATACTGCGGGTTGCAGTACTCTTTCTTGACAGGGCAGCTTTCGGGTCTTTTACTTTCTAACCTCACACATGACTTAGCAGTTTCTTTACTGACTACTCATATGTAGAATGGAACCTCGATCCGCCATAAAACGTACAGAAACACGCGATCAAGAAAAAAAATGAAGTGTGCCGAATCCGCAGCAGCCGAGGAAACCCAAACCAAACCAAATCAAACCGATCAGCTTTCCTTGAAATGTTCGAATAAGATCGCAGTTTCATGCCGTCGTGATACTAGTCTTCTGGAGTGACACCTTTTCTCTTGTGCTTTTTTTTTCAGAACCAACACCGCGGTATTCTACCACCGGGCTCCCGGATGTTCCCAAGACTTCGGTAGTTCCATCAGCACCGGCGTCCGCGGTTTCGCCAGAATATCTCCCAAGTCTTGAGGCATCGCAAGCCGTCCGGGAGAGCGGCCATGTCGCGAAACCCCATCAAATGTATAAATGTTCTCATGTCAACGTACACGTCTACGTTCTCGTTGTCAAGTCCTTTTTATTTCTTTTTTTTCTTTGCAAATACTACCAGAGTCTCGTCAGGTTTGGCACGCCAATTGATATCGACAGGTGTCGTGCATCACATTTCGTAGACATGCTAGGCATGCCTGACGCCACAATCTTTGCACCAAGTTGCTACAACTATCTGGCGAAGACGAACACACTACTGAGCGACACCAATAATTAGAAGACATCTTGTCTGGTCTGCAAGTAGATTCATATTAGAAATGCACATAAGGGAACGCCGATCACAATCGTGTTGTCGAAGGGGTTAGACGTTTCGGTTTCAACAAGAAAGCCTTGTTCACTGCAGTCTTCCTTGTGCTTCCGTTTGGAGCACACGTAAGCACACGGAACGCCATTTTAGTTGGCGTTGTGGTTTTTGCGGTTATAATACAATATGAGTACGTCCACAAATTGACCAATGACGCCCCCATAAAAATATTTGCTTCCAGGGAGCGCGTCAAACCATGATGCTCCATGACAATAATAATGGCGAGTTCTTTTTGGCTGGTGCCAATAGAACCCTCCTATTACCGCTTAAAAGAAACGCTTTCAGCCAGACTCTATACAAAGGTTGATGGGTGGCGTTGCAGAAGCTTCGAAGGCCCTTACGCAACTCAGGTTCGTTCTCATCACGGATGACATTTTTTGAGCTAGGCAATGTAAGAATTGCGCAATCTTCACACCCAATACAACGCACAGCATGTGAGGGCGTAGTATGCTGAAAATTTGTGTAGAAAGACGATACATTAGAAAAAGGTGAACTCAGTCATAAATAAGGCTACTTTGACCCTGGGTGGCCAGATAGTATATCACACTGGAGAAGTGTCCGTGGTACTTGTGATGATACCTGAACAAGCTGAGATTTGGAGGACTTTATTGTGCACAACTTTGGAATGTCAGGTTAGCATGAATATACACTAAGGCGACTGTACGTGCGGAGTGCACAAGGTAACCGCAGCACCCGAGCAATCAGCCAGGGGTGTGGTGAACTGGATCTATCTCCAGAACAATATACAGGTAGATAAGGTCACTTATTTCTCACGACATATATTTCTCCATATTATGAATCCCTCTGATACCATTACCTGCCTCGACAAGTGAGCCTCCTTTCTTCTTATGACATCACCATCACTATCATCTTGATTAGTCAGAAGTCACTATGATTTGCAGGCAGAAACTGTTGAGTTTTCTTATCCTATATTATGATATAAGGGGTCCTGGAGGGGCGCCACGCAAGTGTCGACGAGGAATGCTCCTCGGGAGATTAGAAATGCTGCGCTTGCTGTTTCCTGCGTGTTTCTTTCGAATTTCACGAACGGATCAAGCTGTGGACATTCCTTGATTAGGGTATATGAACACGTTCGCTCTAGCTGGGAATTCATTGTTGCGAAGCATCTCCGCATAGTGGCAGCACCCACCTTTGGGTTAGAGTTCGCTTACGTCATGCCATGCATTCACGGGCAAGCCGCTACACCTCGTTTCAATCTCCTCGCAAAGACGCTTACTCGATGTCGTCTCGGCGTGGCCGAGCCCCACCCTTCCCAGCGCCGACCTATTAGTCCAATCCGCCCGAGGCATCGAGTTATCGAGATTCTTTTTTTTCTTTCTCTACCATTCCTCCTCCTTCCACAAGCGACTCCCGGGAAGGTCGGACTAAGCGATGACGGGGGTAGCAACGCAAGGTTAAACTGCAACAGAGCTGTTCCGCTAATGGAGTTTTTTCATAGCGTCCATGACAGCCGGCTACGATGCACGCGAGCACTTTACGGAATAAGGTGGCAGGCGTTGCGAAAGCGCTTTTAGAACACGGGACACCCGCCGCAGTGACCACGAAGTTAAGGCGTCTCGCTTCCGAGCACGAGCTCGTGGGTTCGAATCCCGACAGCTGCGGCAGTATTCCTTTGGGGGCAGAATGCAAATGCACTCTTGCATGGTGCTTTGGGTGCATTCAGGAAAACAATCCAGGAGGTAAAAGCTAACTTGGAGTCTGCCCTATAATGTGCCTCATAACTCACCCTGAAGTTTCGGCACGGCAAAATCCCGAATTTACTTAATACGGGAGAAGCCCGCGCATGTGAACAAGATCAGAAGTCACCGGAAAGTAGAGCCGCATTGTTGATAATTGTCTTGACGCTGCAATTTTGTAAAAAGAAAACATTGCGATCGTACGCAAGCAATAATACGATGCGCGCGCATACATGGCATTAAGTTCCTCTCTGCGCATGCGCAATCGGCAGGAACACAGCGCTCGCATGCGCTGTTATGATCGACCTGTCAGATGTGAGAAGCATTCAAACGCGCTTCCCCACGTCAACATAACTGCCCTCTTCTCCGAAACGGCGTCACCATTTTTCCCGTGATGACACAAAAGGATGGGGGAAGGGGAAGACATGCCACAAGGTCAAAACGGCGCCACCCCGTTCTCCACGAGCTGACACAAAAGGATAGAAGAAACCGAAGGTCAAGGCGACGTCACCCTTTTCCCCTGGGTGACAACAACGATGCCAAAAAGAAAGACAGGCGACAAGGTCAAAACGACGCCAACCCGTTCTCCACGACCTAACACAAAAAGATAGAAGAAACCGAAGGCCAAGACTTCGTCACCCTTTTCCCCGAGCTGACGCAAACGGACAGAAGTAACTGAAGGTCAAGACTTCGTCACCCTTTTCCCCGAGCTGACACAAAAGGGCATAAGAAGAAACCGAAGGTCAAGACTTCGTCACCCTTTTCCCCAAGCTGACACCAAGGATGGACAAAGGGAAAGACAGGCTCCGGAAGAAGACGGCAACGACCACAGGACCACCAGGGGTTTTTAATGCCATGCTGGCCTCCGTATTAAAAAAGGAACCACTCGAGTCTCAGATGAGAGCCGCATATATGTACCAATGAAGTGAATATACAATCTTTTCGATTTCTTTTTCATCATCACGACGCCCGGCTTCATCGTCGTTTCCTGATTCCTGCGGTGAAGACCCACCTCACCCAGCCGAGGTTGTAACAACTGGTTGGCAGCGACGGGATACTTCAGCATTCGTCATGGCTTCAGAAGAATGGTGAGCGCTTGACTTTACTTGAGAATTTGCCAAGCTATGGCTCGTGTGTTTTCTAAAACTGGAAATTAGTTTTGTACGTACAGGCTCCTGTTGAAAGCTTCCTGACGTCACAGCAGAGTAAGAAAGTCCTCGTTCGGGATTAACCATGGATGTAAGCAAGCGGAAAAAGCCAGAGTGGTTACTACAATGTGAAGAGCTGGGAATTGAGGTCGGGAAAAGTCAGAAAAGGCCGCAGCTTATTGAGGCTATTGAGAAGTGTGGGACTCTTGAGGACGAAACTTCTGAAGCATGGGAAGAAACAGAGAAACGGGCTGAGCCAGCTGAACAAAAACCCGCAGAAGAAAGCAAAGAGCTGAGAAAGCTGAAAAAAAGAGCTGCAGAGGAAATGCAGAAGGCTGATCAAATTGCTGTAGAAGAAAGGCAGAGAGCTGATCAACAGGAAGGTGCACAAAGAAAGGAACGAGAGGAACAGAGCGCTCACGAACAAAAGCTAAAGGGACTAGACGTGCAGCGGGATCTGGCCAAGACACGAGCTGGCCATGCAATCGACGAATAACATCTCAATAGGTGAAAGACGTCCAGGTGAAGCAGGAGTAAAAATAAGGGATCTCATGCTGTCGTACAAGGTAAACAATGACATGGGATTGTTTCTCGTTACTTTTGAACGAATCTGCGAGAAAAACGGGTTGACACTAGAGAGTTGGCCACAACAGATTCTGAGCATTCTTCCTGGTGAAGCAGCGGAAATAATTGCAAGGCTAACGAGAGACGACGCAGATAATTTTCAGAAAGTAAAAGTAGCGTTGCTAAGGAAATATCGGATCTAAGCGGAGGCTTTCCATAGTCGTTTTTGGGAGACAGCTAGAATGCCGGGTGAATCTTTTCAAGATTTCGCTTATAAGTTGAAAGTTAATTTAACTGAGTGGCTAAAAGTGGAAGACGCGTTCGATTATCATGACAAGGTTATTGAGTTAATCTGCATGGAGCAGTTCTACGGGTCCTTGGGCGAAGAGATGCGCATGTTTATTCAAGATATGTCGGGCGAAAAGGTCTTCGAACGTGCTACAGTGCTAGCAGATGAATTCACTTCACGTCGCGAATCCAAGAAAACGCGTGTCAGGACATTCACTAAATTCAGCAAAGAGGAAAACAAGCATCTCATTCACCACGAAAAAGCTGGAGGTGGCACAAAAGACGTGCAGCCCGGTAATTCAGGAGAGAATAACACCGCAGTAAAAGACGAAAGAAAAACAGAAAAAGTGTTTGAGGCTAGTGAAGCGGTCATCTGTTTGAGTTGCCAGGAGCCTGGACACCTTGCGACCGGCTGTCAGAAGCCTAGAATTACTTTTCCTTTCGTGAAAGGCAGCGATGACAACTTGACCCTCTTAGAACCCTACCTTTGAGACGTAGTAGTGAACGGAATGCCGTGTAATGTACATAGTGACTCAGCTGCGGCCATGAACATTGTCCACCCTGGGTTTGTGAAACCTGAGGATTGCACCGGGGAATATGCGTGGATCCGCCAGGTAGTCGAGAAGAATAGTGTTTGCTTGCCCGTAGCCAGCATGAAGATTGAAGGGCCGCTTGGGCTATTGCTGACTGAAGGAGCAGTATCGCCAAATCTGCCGAAACACTATCTCTACTTATTTTCAAATCACTCGGAGGTGCTGTTGAAGAAGAAGGGACTGAGTTTTGGCGACCATACGGTCCAAGCTCGCACGCGCTCAGAAGCTCAAGAGATCGCGGATGGGGTAAATCACGGCAACGAAGCCAAAAATATGCCTCGTGACAGTGACATTCATGAAGCACAGACATAGCTAGTGAAGTCAGGGAAAAAGGCGCTGGCGAGGAGGCATCCGGGTCAGTGAGAATACCGTAGCAAGGGCTAGTAGAGGAATAATTTGGCACTAACACATTCGGAAAGCTCTTCAGGCGAAGGTTGTTGAAGGAATCGCAACGGAAGGAGGGAGAGATTAGGTCGTGAAAGCAGAAACTAGGACTATACCGGAGGACGTTGCCTGCGGAGACGAGACCAGTTTAAACAGTCCCAAAAGGTTCAAGGAGGAGCTGAAAAATCCCCTCGTACCTCCGCACTTGGGCGACCTTCCAGAATCGTCAAAAGGAGAGGAGAATGCCAGGGCAGTCCAGCAGTGCAGGAACCCAACGCTCGGGAACTTCAGAGGCGCATTAGGCGATCACCTGGCATGAAAAAAAAATTGGTTAAGCAGCGCAAGATCAAGCGAGCCATGTATTCGGCTCAGCAAAGAATAGCGAAAGTCGCCACATGTCAGCCCGTAAGACAAGCGAACAGGCCATCACGCAGATCTTCAAAGGGCTCGTTGTGGCGGGTGAAGAAACGAAGGCGTCACCTAATAACAAATCAGAACGCGTCTCCACGAGTAGGGGTGTGACTGAAATGTTCACCGGGCGGATATATGCGTGTACGAACAGAACCACTCAGATTGTCACAGCAGTAGAATACGCAGCGAGAGTGAGGAGAAAGGGAGGCTGGCAATTCTTCCCGCGTTTACGGCCTCTTTTTCAGGGACGATAAAGCAAGGCGCGGGCACACAAAGTGGCAGACGACGACAGAGGGCCGCGTATGCCTGGCGCCCTTTGTTGTCTTCGGCGAGGCCCGAAGGCCTTCGGACAGCTATCCAATCGAGTGCGCATTAAGAGGTAATAATTGTCGAATTAGGCTCATCGATAAGTTTATTGCGTGTTGTAAGGGGCCCCTTTGCTTTTCTTGGAAGGCATTTTGTTTGTCCGTCTTGAATTTAGTATTAACGCTAGTGCAGGGTTTCAATGCGCTCTCTGTCTCTGAACAAACGTGGCTTTCTCGGAAAAAGGAAACACAAAAAACGTTAGGCATTAGGCTGGCTGAAATACGCACTAAAATCTGGTTTTCTCCGCGGTTAGTTTTCAGAAATCTCGAGCAAGAGCTGCAGGTACGATACTGATAAGGCTTTAATGGAAGAACGTGTGAACTTGGCAGTTCTCGTGGTTGCTTGGGTGCTCGCGGTTTGTTGTTGCCTTGCGCTGGGCGTGGTTTATTTCCAGAAGGTGTCACCAGGCGGGCCTTGGAACGATCGGCGGCCTGTTCGTCTGCCGGCCTGTTCGAGGCGCTTGGATACTGCAGCCCCTTCGAGACCTCCTGTGGCGGTGGACGGGCTGTTATGATCAACCTGTCAGGTGTGAGAAGCATTCAAACGGGCTTCCCCAGGCCAAAATATTTGCCCTCTCCTACGAAACGGCGTCACCCTTCTCCCGGAGCTGACACACAAGGATGGGCGAAGGGAAAGACAGGCCACAAGGTCAAGACGACGTCACCCTTTTCCTCGAGATGACACCGAGGATGGTCAAAGGGAAAGACAGGCTCCGGAAGAAGACGGCAACGACCACAGGACCGCCAGAGGTTATTTAGGGCCGTGCTGGCCCCCGTGTTAGACAAAGAACCGCTCGAGACTCAGATGAGAGTCACATCCATGTATCAATGAAGTGAATACAATCTTTTCTACTTTTCTTTCATCATCACAATGCCCGGCTTCGTCGTCGTTTCCTGATTCCTGCGGTGAAGACCCACCTCACCCCGTCGAGATTGTAACAGTGCGCATAACGCCATTGCATGCGCAACGTGCGCAGTACTAATGCTCCATAATATTTAGTGCTAGAAGTTCTATGCAGTTCTACATGAATATCTGTTTAGAAAAAGTGTACTTCAACGAAAGACGATACGAGCACTCAGTCACAATGACAACACAATTAAACCTCGACGATAACATATACAAGGTACGAAGCATTGTAACACAGCATGCTTTTAATGAAGTGTCCTGGTACGAACTCACTAACATTTAGCCATGTAGGCCCACGGACACGCGATTAATCCGTGCGATAAAGGCCAGAGAACAGCTGACGTTTTACAGAAGCCCACCGATTTCCGGTATATTGCAATTGCAGCTAAGCTCATTTTTATAAATAATTTTTTTTGAAAAAATTTCGCGAAACTATATATACATGCACTAGAGGCACGCAGCCAGTTTCTTTATTTAAAAACATAAAAAGAAACATCCCCTAGGTTGAACGCTATCGAGAAAATTCACATTTTTCTCCGCAATGTTGACCTAAAGTGTATGAGACCAGCGAATCCTTGGGGTCGCAGGCTGAAGGGAGCCACTGAGGACACTTTTGAATAAGGAGGTTTATACCACTCACTTCAAACACTGCGCGCACATTTGCAAGCGCTTAAGGCAGTGCATCAAAAGCAAAACTGCTGATGAAAATACCGAGATTGAAAGTGTTCCGCGTACATCTTGTAACAAGTTCCATTAGACATGCGCTCGAAACCATGTAAGCAGCGAGTGTCGTTTTTTCCTGTTTGTCTTCACTGTGTCCGTGTCAATGCACTGCTTCACCAGCAAGGTATGATGATCACTCACCAACTAGCCCAACTTTCCAGTTTACTGAATGCGCTGCAAGTTTGAATAATACGGGTAAAGAATCTCAGTAAATTGAGTTGGGAGGTAGCTCGCTCGGCGTGGTCTCGGTGCCAGTATGTCGTCGTGCATCGGTTTCGCTTCTGCCACTGTTTTTCTCTGTTGTACGCCAGTATTCAAGTAGCTGTACAAGTGCTTTACAAGTATGGTAGGCACGAAATAGTCGTTCCCAAACGTCACACTCCTGTATACACTCTTAAGCAAAATTACACCCTTTTGCCACACCAACGATAATCGTCATCTGTCTTGTCCGCATTTTCTTTCTTTAACGCGGCGAGCCCGGTACATCCCAGCAACGAACGGCATGGGCGTTATCACCATGACATAGCATTCCCGACGGGAAAGTAGCGGGCGCGGCGTTTTCAAGAAAGGAAACGCAAGCAAGGCAGATGACGATTATCCTTGTGTGGCAGAGATTCACCCCTAGCGGGTGTACCTTTGTCCAACACTCTTAAAATGGTTGCACCCTTTGGGGTGTATATTTGTCCCATAACAATAATCGTCATCCGCCTTGCTTGCGTTTCCTTTCTTGAAAACTCGGCTCTCGCTACTTTCCTGTCGAGAAGCTGCGTCACACTTATAAGGCGCATACCGTTCATGACTGGAAAGTACCGGGCTCGCAGCGTTAAAGAAAGGAAACGCGGGCAGCACGGATGACGATTATCGTTGTGGGATAAGATACGCCGCAAAGGGTTTAAATTTTTCTAAGAGTGAAGAGTGTAGCGACTTCTCGCACGGCGTCTACATTCTGTGAACTTGACAAAACTCACCGAAGAATGCGAAATTCCTAACCTGTTTTGCAGGCCGTGCGCTTTTCACGATGCTGAATCTGACGAATCAAATGTCGTGAAATCGAATTTCCAACATGCAGCTTTTACGACCATTTCGCCATGCGGTTAAGTGCTCGTGCTTTGCGGAATGCTTGCCGCACGCCAACGCCATTAGCTCAGTGTCCGCTAGACCTTGAATTGACGTGCGCCATTAATTTGCAGCGAGAGCGATAACACCGACAAGGAGAGATAACGAGAAGTCTGGCAAAAGCCCCGACGGCGACGTGGCCTGTGTTGCCGACACGCGAGCGTTTAAGATAAATTAATCGGGTTAGGGGTAACGAGTAGCGTGACCAAAGGTGATTAAAAAGGACCAACAAAACGACTGGACGATTTTTTGTCTTTTCTAACAGCACAGTGCCAGTGGCATTCCACAGTTCGAGGCTGAGTGTGGGACGATAAGAGGTGGTGAAGGACATCAACCGATGCTGTCGGGCAAGCCAAGAGTGTGATTCACCTGCGTGAGCCTACAATTCCTTATGAAGACTGAAGTTCGTTTAGCTTAGTAAAAAAAAAAAAGATTTAAACGGACATTATATAGGAGGACTATAGCCTGTTTTATGCAAGGGTGTCCCGATTAATTTTAGCCAATATTTAAGAGAATGCTCAATCATTCCAGGGAGGGTGCGGCTAAATACTTGTTGCTTAATAGATGCGGATGGGCTAGTTGGTGAGCCATGATAGTGAAGCAGCGCCGTTAAAAACTGTCACTTTCACGCACACATACAGGCCAACATTATCGAATGCCTGTTTTCGGCTGTTGTATGAAGCAAGTCACACAACATGTTTTTTTTTTGTTGTATTCACATAATCAGCCAAGCATAACTGACCAACATTTCGAGTATTCAAGGTGAAACTTTCAATAAGAAGGTTGTAGAGCGTTGTATGAAATATTCAGTTCAGCTGCTTTTACAATTTCCTACTTGCAAGGTAATAATTAATTTTTTGCATGTAAAGGAAAGCCCGCGAAGTATGAAAAAGGAGCTCGTGACATGACGGCTCGCGCGTCGCGATTCGCGAACAGCACATTTCGCCTGCACTGTAAAATAATTTTCAGCCTTAAAAGGGAAAAAAAGGGTGTAAATGTGTCTAACTCACAATCCAAGGGTGCCCGTTGTATAAATCACACCCTAAAGGTGTAAGTTATAGACACATTTACACCCTTTTTCATTTTTAAGGGCGTAAATTATTTTACAATGTGGTCGTTCTGCCGTTTGAAAAGGGACTGGGCTGCGACGCAGGCGTCGGCTGCAGGGTTTACGCCGGTGATGTGGCTTCCTCGCCGCGGTTCATGATAGCTATATGACCGGACACGGCACCACACCAGGCTAAATGCGCCGTTCATTCACGCACGATACGTTTGAGAGCATCGCAATGAAAAGCATGTCACGCGCTTTCTTTTTTTTTTCTCACATTTAGCGGGCTTTCTCTGGGAAGCATGAAAAACGATTACCATAAAAGTATGAAATTAGAAGGTGCCGAATCAGATGTACCTGAGAATGCTCTACAATTTTCTCATTGGAGGTTCTGTCTTAAAGTTAATACTTGCAAGGTCGGTAACTAATCTTCACTAAATATTACCACGTGTGTCTCTTAATTTTGGAGTGAAAAGCGTTATCGCGTGTAAACGCTCGCTCGAACCTACCACGATACCATCTTCACACTTTACGACCTATCGTATCGGGCAGAACAACGCGCATGACACCCCACGTTAGTTCTGTGCATGTTCAACGACAGCTTTTAAATGCCCGCCAAGCATGAAGCGATGGCTCTCCGTTCGTCGACCACCACCCGTTCGCGCAAATGCTGCTGTTACTGGACTAGTTCCTCTTGTTTATGTGGGGCACAAGTTCGCGCCAATAAACATTTATCCTGCTCCCCGCTCGGCTTCTGTAGTTACCAGCGTCGAGCACCACCTCAGGCAATATGCCACTAAGCACAACAGAAAAAAAAATAGCGTGACTTACTCCACAAAACAGACAACGACAACCACTTATTCGCGACCTCCTTTAGGGTGCTCCGGCCTAAATATTAAAGCGAAAACCTTACTGGCCGCGAACTTGCAATTTCGCAGTGACCGTGCTCCGAGGAGGCACATGACGTCACACGCGTTCCTCGTCGTTGCGTTCGCCTCCGCTCGCTTCGCCAGCTGCGTCGTATGCCTGATAACATGTCAGAGGATTGAAAAGGAGAGCTCACGTGCGCCGCAACCACCGTTGAGGCGGCAGTATGGACGGCGACAATTCTGATAAGCACGAGGAGGCCTGGAATAGACATCGGAACGAGATGAAGAGGAAACCAATCGCCCAGGCATCGCACAGAAAATTTGATCGTTTTACATTTGTTGACATTTAATTTTATTAACCACCGGTTACACCATGAAGAAATGGTGTTAAGGTCAGATTGGAGTAAAAAGGAATCATCTGGGTTAGTTATTCCACGATAAGTAACAGTCATCAGCATAAAGACAGGTGTTAGACGTCAATTTCTCCGGCAGCTCATTAATGTAAATAAGAAATAGAGGCCCAAAGTCAGCCTTGTGGCACACCGGATGTTACGAAACATGTTGGTGAAACGGAATTGTTGGCGGATACGAACTGAGTGCGTTTGTAGAGAAAGCATTCAATCCACTTAAGTAAATAAGGGTCAATGCTAAGTCTGCTTAATTTCAGGAGAAAGAGACGATGGCATACTCTGTCAAAAGCTTTTTCAAAGTCTAAAAAGATACAATCAATGGAAGAACCTCGGTCTAGAGATGAAAACAGGTCATTAGTAAACATGACTAGCTGTGTCTCACATGAAATTTTTTTTTTAGTGTACTACCTGTACCTGAACTACGTCTACCTGAACTGCCTGTACAACACAATTGGGCAGGTAGTTATAGTGCCAAGAACCGCCACTCGTACTTTCTGTGATGATCTTTTTTTTCCTTGTCGCAAACCTTCCCGTTCCCCGCTCTCCAAACAACTAATCTCGCACAGTCATCCCTATCGCTATGCGCCCTTGAAATCATCGAAGAACGACAGCTTCCCGTACGACAAAAAAGGAAGTTGACGAACTGCAAGTTCGGATGATTGGCATGTAGGAGCAGATGCAAGCGCAAATGATGCAAACACAGACAAAAATATCACTAACAGAGTCCTTACGCAGGCCACGATACTGCATATTCTGAGCCATATGAAACTGTCTGGCACGCTCTCCATGCACACACGGCACTGTAATGAAAGCCTCTGCGACAGATGCCCTGCCCTGAACAGGATCCTAAACGATGACGCGCCTACAGCGAAGTGCCCCTAATCCCTCACACCATGAACTACGATGGCGTCGCAAACTTGAAAGAAAAGAATATTGCTACGGCACAATATGTCGGATCCAACGCACATTCTGGAATCTATGCTTAGCAAAGCTTTCGTGAAGTCGCGAATGAAATGCTATAATTCTCCCGTTGCGGGTACATGCACCACAGTATGAAACCGTCATCATAATAAACAAATGGCGACCATCTGTTGGCTAGTATGGCCTAATAAAATCAGAATAAACAAGAGCGCCCATAATATTGGGACTGTAAATATACGGGTGGTCGGTCAAGAAAGGGTGGTCACGCTAACGCCAACCATCTCTTTCAGATGATAGCCGCGTGTTGAATGTGGTTCCGATTTCCATAGATGGCGTCTGTCCACAGCGGGGGATCGGCCAGCAAGCGTGTCTGTGCATTGATTATGACGATGATTACTCTACCACAGCACAAAGCCATAACGGGCGTTCTCCAAGTAGGGGGTGCACTCTAAGAAAAAAGAGAGTAAAAAGTGAGTCACGGCAACTTGACTCTCTTTTTTCTTCCGAAGACCCACTTTTACGCGAGTAGAGTCAGAAAACAAGAGTCAACATTTGCGCATGGGTCGTTTGACTCTCAATAGCACGCGAAGAGTCCTCGTGGAAAATCGCCATTCCTCTGATATTTGAGATGAGTCTGGCGAGAGAAAGATTTTAATGCAGGAGAAGAAATACCAGATAAACTCTTCTGTTTTAGGCAGGCCCTCGGGTTCCTGTCCTGGTTGTAATGCGGTGTATCATTCTTTCATCCTTGTCATGTTCTGCAATTACTTCGAACTCTATATATTGATTTTCCTTGACCATGTTTGTTGATACGTCGCACGCTTAAGCGATAGCTGGTTTCCTTTGCTAAGGAAGACCTGGATTTGCCACACTGGATTCTGACCATAAGTAAATCTAAAAAAAAGTATTGGCTACTAAAGAGAGCACAGCAACGAGATAACAAGTTCAGTAGGCGCCCTCAACAGTGTCGATTGTAAGTGTAATTTCGCGACTTAAAATTAAATTTTGAAGATTTAAGTTCAAAAATCAAGATCTTGTTATGAGGCGCACGGTAATGGAAAGCTGCAGATTTATTTTCAGCTGCTCGGGTTATTTAACGTGTACGGAATCCACGGCATACGCGCATTTTCGCATTCTGACCCCGTTGGAATGTGACTGCCGCGGTTGTGGTTGGACCCGTCACCTCGAGCTCAGCAGCGCAACACCAAAGCCACTGGGCTACCGCAGTGCGTTGCGTTCCGCGACCAGAAACAAATATTAGTGTACGCAACACTGCTTTGGAACCCCCTAGAAATATAAAAACAATAACACAGCAGTTTCACCCCAATGCTGCATGAACCACTGCACGAACTATTGCACGAACCAAGGTTCTTAGTTCCATCGGCTAAATAAACTGCAGTAAACATTCGCTTACTCCTGAAATTAGCAAGCACTGGGTCACGCGCGCACGTGCAAACATCAACAGATCTCACTCAATGACGGCGAACACTCGCTGTCACAGCGTTGGCGGGATGAAGGGCGCGAGCAGAGCGGAACGAACGCATCTGCTGCCTCTTCCTTCAAAGCGTCTCCGAAAATTTGCGCTATCTGAGCACACCCTTACCTCCCCCCCCCCCCCCCCCCCCCGCTCTCAGCTTTGCATCCATCGGAAATTATCTCCAAAACAGAGCGAGGGTGGCGCAAGACCGGGCTAGAGCAACGGCTAGAGGAGGAGAAGCGGGCTAAACTAGCGCCTCCCTCTCCCGGCTTGCGCGCGTTTTATCACGTGACCTCCTTAGATACTTGACTTGGGGCGCCCATCCAGCCCGGCTCAGCTTCGAACACTTCCTTTAACGCGCACAGTCAACGGCGCGGGATGGGATCTTATCGCACTTGACTTTATACGTACGCTCGCGGTAAAACCGACAAATATATTTCGATGGTTGTGCCCATATAACTGCTATCGCAAAATTCGCAATAAACAGAAAATTTTACTGAGGACCAACAACGCTGCTTCTCCACGTCGTGATACAGCGGTGAACGATATTTCGGGAAAATGTGTTGCTAAATCTCCGTCAAACACTACGCTCGCATTTGGTGACAGCGGAACGCAGTCGCAAGAAATTGTGGAGAAAATACCGGAGTTCTGGCAGCTTCAGGTGCACTAGATTATTCAGTGACGTCGGCGGCTTTGTAGTTATACCTTACATCAGAGCAAACTGCACTCGACAGAGATCAAGGGCAGCCGCACCGTTATAGCTAAGCAAATTAAGAACAATTACGCCGCGTCTTCCCACTTCGAGCACGCTCCGACAGCCCAACGATAGATATTTCAAACGTAACCGCACTCGGACGAGCAAATTTTGCTTCTGCGAAGTGAACGTAGCTGGTATTTGAAGACGCGTGTTAAATTTACGGCTGTTTCATTCGTGAGTATTACTTACGTGACGTAAAATTATCAGTGAGCAAAACAGTTTTTGTTTCAACGCAAGGAAAGAAAACCGAAACTAGTTGTGCGGATTCAAATGATCCAAAGCCGAAGCCGTCAATAGTATGACGCCATTTTTCAGTTGTGTTGCAACTCGCGCGAGTACGTTGTCGTCGAGTGGTGGTTCTTGATTCTATAGAGTGGTTCTGATAAGCGCTGCGTTAGGGGCGACTGCAACCAGGCGTTGCGGCAAGTTACGGTGGGAACTTCTGTCCGTGCTGTGTGATTGCGACGAGGACGACTGCCGCCAGCAGCGGCGTGTCGCCGATTTCGTCTTTGCCGACATCGAGCAAGTGCAACAAGCGCCGGAAGTTTTGCGTTTTGCACTGCATTTTCCTTGTGATATGAGAGATCGCAACGCAGAGACGACCAGATGCATACGAAAGACTACCAGCGGAGAGTGACCTGTGCCATATTTCTCTTAACCTCTCAGGTAAGCATATCAGCTTTTGTTCCGAGTTTACAAACGGCGCGTAATCGCCCCTTCCGGCACGGCTACATTTTGCGCCACGTTTCTCTTGGCAGTTCACAGACGTTTCTTAAGCATGCGTGGGCGTATGTATGCGAAAATACTACTGGCAGACGGAAGCCTCAGGAGAGCATCTGAAATTATAGCAAAGCTGTACTGCCATAGATAAACACCGTTCTTAACGACTCCAATGACGAGTGGCCTGTCGCATCGAAAAATCCGTAGAATACCAAGTACTGCGTAACTTGAAGTGTAGTGTGACCAGTGTGACTTTCGCTGGCGAAGACAGGTTGTCGAAAAAACAGTAGTCTATTCTGAAGATTTACTAGCGCTTTAGGTATATTACCGCGAATAATAAAAACGCTACCACGCTGTATGGCAGTGTCAGGCGATGTGGCAGCACAGATATTTTTGTAGCAGTAAGGCGACTGCATGCACGAGCGAACAGACACAACCCTTTAAAAGCGCTGAAACAGAACAAATTTAATGTGCATTTGGCGTCAAGTCGGAAACACATTGGCTTATAGTATAAGCCGATGTATAATGCTATTATTTTTTATGTCATCTTTATTTTCACGGTTGTAAATATTTAAAAGCATGAATTTGCTGCAACCTTTATATAGTAAATCCTACTAGGCGCACAAAACCTGGCTGTGTTGTGTAGAGAATTTTTGCTATTACTACTCGATTTTCTATTTATATGAGTCCGGTGTTTTATGAAAAAGAGGGTCTTTTTATTTGTAGTCTTATGTTAGTGCAGATATTTGGCAAGCAGAAATGAGTTGGTTGCAAAGTTGTACCTCCCGGTCAGCTGCACATGAACCCAAGTTTATCCTGTCTTGGCTATTGTAAGGTGCATATAACAATTTTAAGTATACACAGCCGTAGTTGGCTTTGTCACTGTAGCGTATTTCGTAAAAGTAGAATGCTATGATTATTTTACTGTTTTCATGCGGAAGTACCTTTTTTTCTTGTACCAAGAAACGCTCACATCATTGAATGAAATGAGGTGTGGTGTATTTTTCTAATTTAATAAGGGAAATTTCGTCTGCGGTGTATCAGAGATTAGTTTACTTTCTTTTACTAAACAATGCATTATCTCCTCTGCTACTGCTGTTGTTCTGTGTATCTTTGTAATTTTGAAATGTACTTTATTTTAGGTATTCAAGAAATGGCAACATCCAGAAGACGCCATGTTATCCAGCACGTTATGGGTGAGACAGATCGTAGCAGGCACTTTTGCATATCTCTTTAGCATATGATAATATTTATTTTCATTTTTGTGTCCACTTTCCTGGCCTTTTTCATTTCAGCATTATTGTGCAAAGGGTAATACTTTTACATCTAGATAGAGTAATCGTCCAAAAGAGAGAGACATGGCTGTAGGAGACGACACACATAAGCCTCCTTTGTCCGTATCTCTATGTTGCGCAGTTACTCTCATTATCTACCAACAAGCACAAATTCTTCATCAGCTACATTTACTATTTCTCTGTTATTACAATTTAATTGATACAACAGTGAAAGTACAGAGGTTCACAGGAAGACAGACTTGAAATGATAAGAGCCGTAGAACAAGGAGCATCGCTGGAGCCATTGTTTCGACAAAGAAAAGGAGATAAGTTTTCTTGCCAAACATTGGCTCCAGTAAAATTTTTTGTTCTATCACTATTTACGATTAAAAGACAACATTAGTGCTCTTGCTGAAGTATTATGCATTATGGAATAAGAATTTGCAGGGTTAAATGTCAGGAACGTGAAATTTCTTGTGTATTTTAATGCTACAGCGAAAGCCAGAAAAACAAGCTGTAGAGAACCACATTGTTATTTGTCACTACCCGGTTTGGCCAGCTTCATTCAGAGCTTGCACTTTGTTGCATTAATGACCACTGGAATTCATTAATTGAATTGCTTCGTGATTTACTTATATTCAGAGATATTGAACTTGTTTTAATGCAGCTTAACATAGTGCATGTAAAAAATATACAATGACATTTTAAGAGGCTTCCAGTTGACTAGCAAATCACTTGATGGTATGTGCTCAGGTTACCATTGAGCTTCCACGCACAAATCGGATGCACATTTTTTTTTCATTGCTTGGATTTTCATAAACATAAGTACCATTTCTTCTTTGTCGATGTTCTAGTTGTGTTGTAGGACCTAACTGTTTACATTTATTTGTATTGGTATCCATGTTACACAGACAGCTGAATTTTTCTTGTAAACTGTGACATGTTAGGACTAAGAGCGTTTGTGCAAATTTGCTGCAGGTACACTCTGGTGGCTCCCGCCCCTGCATCCTGCGACCACCGTGTCCTCACTATGTTCCCTAGGGAGTTCAAAGCCTTTGGCGGCTCCTGCCACTGCGTCCTGCCACCACCGTGTCCTGACTACGTCCACTAGGGAGTTGGCAGCCTTCGTGATGATGCCAAGCAGGCTGGAAGCTGACAGAAAGATCGAGGTAAATACATATAATTAAGTGGCAAATTTTTGAGTGAAGTGGCTTGTAGCCACTCAGCAATGAAAGAATTAACTTCGAAGCAGTTTAGACTCCCTGGTATCGGTGCACGAATGCTCAAGTCCATCCATTTTGCCTTAGCCGCCAAGAGGCTATGCGGATTAGACGAAATGCGATGCAAATTTTGAAACTAGTAGGAGACCACTTGTACAATTTTTTTTCTTGCTTGACACAAAACTGCTTTGATAAAGCTTTAGCAATTTAAAAACAATACAGTGTACTTTCATACATGTTATTGGGCATAAATTAGGACTGCCTCAATAGTAAGTATGCCGATAAACTTACACCAAAACTGACTTTTTTTGCTAGTTCATCCTCATCTCTGTGCACTGCTGCATAATTTATCTTCCTGAAACCAGTTTTTGCATGCAGCACAAGTCCTAAATATGTGGATTACATAAATTTGCAGCTTTTGCTGTAAGCGAGTTCTATGAAAATAAAATTAATAGGCCATTTTGTCCATTTTTAATGACCCATAATAAACTGAGCAGTGGCTAATAAGCAGTTCAATTTTTGGTGTAAGGCCTCTCTTTATTGTCCTGAAAAATTTGGCCCCCTTAATGAAAGAACCAATTTTTTAGCTATGCCTTTTAGGATGCATAGTTTGGTGCGTTACAGAAGTATTTCTTGAAATTAACATTTGTCCTATATTGAAGGGCCTCCAGTTTTTCGAAAAGAAATTTCAATTGGTCGTGTGCTAGGTCGGGACAGCTCGCATGAAATAGTCTACTTACAGAAATAGGGAGGGCCATACCCGCCGTGGTTGCTCAGTGGCTATAGTGTTGGGCTGCTGAGCACGAGGTCGCAGGATTGAACCCCGGCCACGGCGGCCGCATTTCGAGGGGGGCGAAATGTGAAAACACCCGTGTACTTAGATGAAGGTGCACATTAAAGAACATCGGGGGGTCGAACTTTCCAGTGTCCTCCACTACGGCCTGCCTCATAATCAGAAAGTGGTTTTGGCACGTAAAACCCCATTATTTGAATTTTTTTAGGGAGGGCGCAGTACACTCGACTTTATGTTAAGATACTATTACTGATCTACAAAAGACGGAATGAAACATTCCATCCTATAAGCAGCTCTTCACATTCATTTACACTTTTGCACATCTGTATACCTCAAGCCTGGTGACCTGTGTCTGTTTTCATTATCTGCTATGTGCTGATGGTAAACTTCAGGTTTGCCCTATGATGGAGAATATTTTGTTGCTTATAGATATGGATCTGTGTTTTTCAGGTTGCCTCGAAATTTTACCCAAGCCGTGCCACACACTTGGGCCAGGCCTCTTGCAAACGACGTATAACCAGGCTCAACGCATGATGTCGAGTGAGTCCGGAGATCGAGGCAACCTGCTGTGCAACCAGCGTGCAACCTTTGGTGACCCTCAACATGTTCCACCTATTTCACAGCTGCACACAGCTTCCACCTATCCAAACCGCATCACCAGCTGTGGTCACTCATCGAACCATGGATGAATGTTGGGGTGGAGTGATTTGAAGAGACATCCTTTTTGTCTCTTCAAATCCTTAGCAAATACTTGTGTTATTATAATTAATATGTGTCTTTAGTGCCTAGTTTTTAATGGTTCCTTTCTGTTAGAATTCTTGCCATCGATTCCTGCTATTATAATGTATGTCTGTCTTTATGCACAGTGTTTCATAGTTCTTTTGTACTTGTCTATGTAATTGATAGGTTCATACTTCTTGTTATACAGAAGGCTAAAATGCAAACTTACGGCATTTTTTTTCTTCCTTTTGATAATCTACAGCACTGCAAAGTGTTCAAGAAATGTAACCCAACGTGGGCTCTGGTGCAGGAAAAATTTAAGAGCAATATAGAGTACTTATTTCAAACACCCATTATTTTTGGAAAAGTAAAGAATATAGGAGCACAAAAAAGAAAATATTAAACTAGAGAAACATGAGTTCCCCTCATAAGTCTGATAATAATGTGACTTCCCTTCACTGCAAAGATACCAGTAATATACTCGCATACAAGGTGTGAAACACAAAAGCTATGATGCCCTTGGCATTTCTCAGTGCCTATTTGTCACACTGACGAATGTCAAAGGCATCGTAGGTTTCATGTACACATTGGTTGTGTTACACTTTTGAGTATTGCATTTCTCAAACACAAAGGTTTACAGCAGTGCTTTAAATAGCAAATGCATTTCCTAATTTATTAGTGCAAGAGGAACAGTACAGATCATGTAAAAATTATTTTACGGACTATATGTCCATGGATGCACGCTTCTGATGACATAGCAGTGACGTGGTCGTGGGATGAATGACTTTATTTCAGATTTAAATATTGGCTTCCAGGTCTGGGTTAGTCTCCTACACTGAATAGTCTAGGTCAGAGCCCATTTACTAGAGAAAGTGAATTAAACTAGGAATTATAAACATCAAAAGATCTTGTTTAGGAAATTAATGTGACAATCAGCAAGGTTCATTGGGCATTCATTTCCAAATTTGTAGGATATATTTTATGACTGGTTTCATTATTGTGAGAACAAATATTTGTTTATTGTCGCACTAGAGTTGGCTGCCCCCATTTGTATACAACCCCTTTACAGGCTAAAAATTCAGTGTGTTACCCTATTTACTCGGTCTTCACCACTATCCTAATATGGCACGTTTCCGCTAAGGGTGGGCGAATATCTTAGCTGCGTTACAAACGTCGGCGAATGAATAGGGTACACTTCTAACGTATCACTGTAAACGTGGCTGCTATCATTGCCACTCGCGATTTGTTGCATGCCCACAAGTGCAGACGAGAAGAAACGAAAGACGCCTTTTTTGTTGTTTTTGTTGACCACAACCATTACAAAGCCTACACATATAAAAGCAAGTTTGGTTGTAGCTTTTTTTTTGTCATATAAGTGCGGAAAGTGATGGAAGGAAGGAAATGGGGCATCTGCTTAAGAATGTTTGGTGCGTGCAGACTGCTTGGTTTGTCTTGAAGAGTTGTTCGCATAGCATTTGACAGATGGTAAGCGCGATCATTATTAGCTAGACTTGGCACATGACATATCGCTGCGGCAAGTTTGGGGTGCAATCTTACACGAGAAATAAAAAAATCGAATTTTGACATCAGAATTTAGGGGTGCGATCGTTACGCGAGTGCGATCATTATGCGAGTAAATACGGTATTAGATTGTTTTGGTTTTGCGCACTCAATATTAAGGGATGCAAATGGTGACATACAACAGAATGCAAAAATGACTAATGAATGCAAGCAGGGCGTGGGGCTTTTTAGGCAGATGCGTGCGTGTGCTATTTATAAAGCTCCCCATGGTATCCCTGAAGGCATTTTCTAACACTTTGGTAGAAAACACTGACACCCACTTATTAAGGGGAAATACTCCTCAAAACAACTTTTTTATATATTTGTACTAGAGATTTGAATATACTGTCATTCATAAAGTTTTCTATTAGATTTGAATTGTCATTGATTTTTGTGTAGCTGCTGTTCTTTAGTTATGGTCCTACACAGTGGCAAAATATTCTTGTGGGCACTTTCCTGTGTATAAAATTTTCAGAAATAGCTTCATGCTGTATCTTATTTAGCTAGTTATATACTGCAAAGTGATGACACCTATCGAAACGGCTTGTACAATTACTGGAACTATGCAAAAAATATTAGGCCACATTAAATCATTTTACAGATTACAATTTCAATTAGATATCAGCATTCTGCATATTTTGAATAGTATGTATGCCAAATTTCGTTAGTATAGGACAATTATAAGTGCATAAGGTTATTGTCATGCTATTGTGAGAAAAAGTTTTTGAAGTATATTCTATTTTTTTTTCACAATAGCATGAGAAGTATGCAAGATTAGTAGTCAGGCCTGTCTGCCTGCCTACTAATCTTGCATACTTCTAGTAACTTTACATGCTGTTTGAATAGATATTGGCACTTTGCAGTCTACAAAGAGCTGAGTTAGCTGCAGCACACTGCTTTTTGTGAAAATTTAATACACAAGAAAGTGCTTGCAAATATGACTATGTATTTTGTTGTTGTGTAGGACGTAACTCGAGAAGCAGCTAAACAAAAACTAATGGAATGTATAAAATCTGCATGAAGAACTCTACAATTGGCTCTCTTTTCAGACCTCTAGTACAAATAATAAAAATATTTCGAGTAATATTCCATCAGCAAAATGTTCCCCTTGCTACAGTGACCTACAACATAGCGACAAAAGTTTAAGGGAAGTCCTCTTGTCAAAGCGACTCTGGGCTGTCTTCCCAAGGGCTTCTGTTAAAGACTGCATTTTCCTGCATTTGTCAGGAGAGCAATACAAAAATGTTTGTGAATGTGGAAATGGTATTGGCACACTAACAGAAAAAAAGACAGTTCCGTGAAATGTAGACATGATTATAACTTTGTTCAACATTTACATTCCGACTGCATATATTTATTTTGTGTTTTGTACTGAGTGTTTCAGCGGTGACTGCCGCTAATTATTGAACATAACTGCTTCATGACAGTGACTAACAGAAATTTATAGCAGTGGCAGGCATTAGAATTACAGTACTCAATGACGTCTACTTTGTAAGAACTCAGACTAGCACCAGTTCTGAGATACACATACCCAAAAGGTAATGATCAAATAGATTTCTCTTTCACACAGAATTGTCCCACAAGGCTTACAGAACTCATTGTTTGTCATCTTGTACAAGCAGATTATGCGCCAGGTGTAATTTATGCTCAGTAAATACATAAATCAGTCATGCGAGGTGTCTCACTTTAGGTTGCAAGTTCGAACTTCTTTTAATCTTGCTTGTTTTTATTTTGTTTCCTTTGTGAGCATGAGTGAGTTGGTGACCTTGGCACATATTGTCAAAACTGCTTCTTCATCACTGGGAATCGCAAAATTTCATTTACACATGAAATTCCCAGTTACTGATATGGTAGGCTTCAAGCTTAATTCCCTTATCTTTCATATGTTTATCTACCAAGTAGTTTTATCGTTCATTGAAACATATCCATGCAATGCAGAGTGGGCACCCAAATTATAAATATCTGTTCTTGCTTTCTACCCTGCTCTGTTGTTTTCAAAACCTAGCATTGGTGCAATGGCCTGTCTGCACCTGCAGAAAAGTAGTGAAGTGGCTAAAGTTAAAGGTCAACAACATAATTAAGATACAAAGCAAAAATATAAGTTCGCAATTGTCCCCCATAACCAGAGTTTTGCTTAGAATTTAAAAAAAATGGACATCCTGCTCGGGTGTGAGAGTTGCTTTGGGCACCAAGGGGACTACGTAGCACCTGTGCTAGTGTACAGAAAGCAAAAAAAAAAATCACTCCAGATTGGAGTGGCAGCAGAAAGTTAGGCACAGATGTTTTATTTCACGCGCCATTGATGTGGCTTATCAACTGCTCCTGTTGTATGGGAACGCATACATTGGCAAGACAATCCTTAGCGGGACACCAGAAAAAGGTAGAAATAAATAAAATCGAGAACAGGTATTCACACTTGGTTGCACACAGTGTATTATCTGGAAGTGTTTCACTCTACAAAAGACTACTGTGATAGATAATCATAATGACAAAGACAAAAGAATTAAAAGAGGTATGTGTCAGTCATCCGTCCGTGACCTCCAGTGTTTATAGAAACACTTCTTTCTGTATATGTGCCAAGCCGTAGGGAGGCTTTATGTAATTCAGTCATGCTTGCTTAGTTAAAGATTGGAATAAGGGAAATCACAAGAACCTTGTATGAGTGATTTGTAAATGTGGCACCTAATGTAACTTATTCATGTATGGGCTGAGGATAGATTACAGCCAGTGCATAATGTGCTCTTACAGGATAACGTGTGATGAGTAAAAGAAGCCTTCCTCACATCTTCCTCTTTGTTTCTTCTGGATCTTTGTGCACTATGTGTATTGTTACAGCTGCGTGCATGTAGCTGAGTATAGTTTATGTGTTCTGCTTCCTTCCTTGTCCTCATAATTCTTGCGCCATCTTTGCCGTAACAAAATACAGCTACCTGTGCTACTTATTTTGTCAATGTGTTTGCATTATGGAAAGTTTTGTATTAGCGGTTATTTCTACCTGTGAAATTATCTGTCAGCTATTATACTTAGTCTTGCAAAAGTATGTTTCTAAACATAAATAAATGATCAGTATAAATGTTGCTGTATTTATTTTTGTAATTTTGTCAGTTATGAAATTTTTATACACTGTTGCATGTTGTATGACAGAATAAAATTGATGCACAACTTTTTAATGTGGTGTTTTTCAGATCAATTTTCATCTCACGCTAACATGCACAAATTGTGTGGGAAAAAGTGCCAACAAGAGTACCATAAGGTAAGACAGCTGTTTTTACTGTTAGATTGGATTATCAATTGCCAACCAGTTGTTTTTAACAAGCATAGTATAATGCATAGATAATGTAATCTAAGTTGGAATGTTGTTTTTATTGCACTTCATTATGTGGGTCTCATTTGCACATAAGTGCAGCCTTTCTTATTTGTTATGTGTAGCTTACTTGCTTAGAATGTTAAGTCGTAAGTTTAGAACAGGGAAATAGGTTGAACTTATAAATCTTTTGACATATTATAAGAGACTTGTGCGGTGGTGAATTAAACTTCTACATGAGTTACATAATATTTTGGGGTCTCATCAAGGTTCTCAGTGGCATTCCAGTGTCATGCATATGCAGCTGCAGGCTACATATTGGATTTTGCTTTTGCTACATTTTGCTTGGTTGGCTACTGATTCCAGTTTAATAGTAATGAGAACTGTCTTGCTTTCATGGTGATTCTGTGCTGACTGATATATTTGAATTTTCCAGAAGACAATAACAAAGATTGATGAAATATTAACTTTTTCTTGCGAGCCTGCCATGTGCTTTTTGACATGTTTACTGTGGATTCTTTGTTATCCTATGTTGTCTTTTCACAGTAGTCTTCTTGAGAACTAGCCGTAGTCGTGTGTACTTACAGCAAGAGTAGACACATTTTGAAAAGCGGCTCGACACTGCCATCCAAGAGTGAAACGACTTACATGGATCAGTTGCTTTACTTTATTTGCAAGAGACCGGCACCACGCACTAAGGGTAACTTGACACACACTGCTGGAGTCATCAGACTCATCTAGAATAGTTACCGGAATCATTCTTGCAGTGTTCATGTGACACTTTATCTTGAGTCGTCTGACTCATCTAGAATTGTTAACCGACTCCCTCAGCACTAGTCTTGTAACCCCTTTGAGAGAGTATAGGCGACTACTACAACAGAGTGTGCATGACTATTGTGTGCGGAGTCACGCAAACACCTTCTATGGAGCACAGATAGTCTCGGGACTCTCTGCCAAAAGAGAGTTCGCGTGTCTCCCACAAAGTGTGTCGTATACGTGGCGAATCCAGACTCTTCAAAAAGAGTAAGAGGTACTCTTTTTTTTCTTAGTGTGTGGTAGATATCGTGTCAACCCAGACCAGCTCTCCGAGGGGGTCGCCACGTGCTTATGATTATTATGATTTTCACACTGTGGCACATACCCAAAACGGGGAGCTGGCCAAGAAACAACCGCCGCATTAAAAAAATATAGGAAGAAATGAAAAAAAAAATGTAAGCCTATACAGGATTTGTCACATTCCGTAGCACGCGCACGCGACAGCACACGAGCGCTCTAGTTTTCTTTACGCCAAAGAGCCAGGAAAGAAATGGGCAAATTTGTGGCATTTCATTAATCCCTTCGCACAACTCTTCGCTTCACATAGATTCCAAAATGTGCGTTGGATTTGCATAATTTTTCTTATTTGTACTTGAAACATTGCCATCGACGCTATACGCACTTTAGCACAGCAAAGAGAGTTCGATGATCGCGCTAGTATATAGGCAGGCGCGTTTTACAGCGATTGCCCCCAAGCCTTGTGGTCTGCACACTATACGCTCACGCCGTGCACGCCCTGAACGTGGGTCCGAGCACCACGAGTCGCCATGCGTACAAGGCGCCGCGTCCACGCTAGGGTGCCTGCTCTCTTCACCTGCCGCTCCGTAAGTAGACACATGGAGCGGCCAGACAAGGCGCGGACTAGAGTGCCTCGATGTCCTCACCCACCGCTCCAGAGCAGACGCGGACTAGAGTGCCTCGACGTTCTCCTCACACGCCGCTCCAGAGCAGACGCGTAGTAGGGTGCCTCGATGTCCTCCTCACCCGCCGCTCCGAACGAGGCATCCTAGTCAACCCTAGTCCGCTTCTTCTTTGAAGTGGCGGGCGAGGAGGACATCAAAGTTATAGTCCACGTCTGCTCTAGAGCTGTGGGAGAGGAGGCCATCAAGACACCCTTCTCCGCGTCTGCTCTGGAGCGGCGTGGGAGGAGGGCATCGAGGCACTAGTCCGCGTCTGCTCTGGCCACTCCGTGCGTCGACGCGCCGCTGCCAGCCTACGCAGACCTTACTGCGTGCACCGACCGCGAACGCAGTAAAGGAAGACCCTAGGTCAAGCTCTCCGGAGAGAACAAAGAACATTTATTAAGTAGGGTTCCGATGCAACACAAGGTTAAGGCACGATCGAATCTGAACCTAATCGCTACACAAAACATGGCCAAATGGTTGATCGGTGGCCGTTAGCGGCGCACCGCGTGAGAAGGGAAAGCAGAGAACAAAGAACCCATTCAGGAGAGGTCGCCTATATATCCTTCGGCCAGCACCTTCTATCGCGCAACCCGTAGTAGAAAAAATAGAAACAAATAGAGGAACAGACGGGGACACGGTCGGAAGGCGCTGTCTCGGGACATCGAGAGGACGGAAGAGGAGATATTCCCGCCGAGTGCCGGGACCCCGACGAACCTCAGTAACCATCGGCTGGCGGCGGACAAAAGGGCCGCCTCCAGCATGAACGCACCTTCCGATGCCTGTCTCCTCAGGAGGCCTCTGCCTTGCGCGCGCACACCTTGAGTGCGCTCAATCAAGGCCCGAATCCCGCCAGAAAGTCGGCCAACGGGGGAAGCCCGTTGACCTTCCCGTAGGCGGCATCACAGCCAAGTGACAGTGTTTTATGACACGCTGCCATCCAGTTCATGCAGGGAAGCGAGGGACAACGGAGCTCTCGGAAACATAACACAATGGAACGGCGTCGCACAACCACGGCGAGCACTCGGAACCCCACAGCATTTACGTGTGACAACCTGCAAACGAACGCCAAGGTGCACCCGCGAAAGTCACACTATATGCGATGTTTCATACAACAGGTGCAACGCTGTGGAAGCTACGCAAGCGGTGCGGTCTCCAAATTTTATCACGCCGCGCGTTCCGTTTATGCTTCGCTGGGCGCCAGCGGCGTTCACTCGCACGAGCAAGCACGTGAGACTGCCGCGCCGGGATGCAGATAAAGAAACAGACAGACAGACAGACAGACAGACAGACAGACAGACAGACAGACAGACAGACAGACAGACAGACAAGAAACTTTAATTGGTCCTAAGGGACTACCGTGTCGTAGTCGCGGGCCGCACCTGCGCCGGGGGCGGAAGACCGTGATCTTCAGCCCTGTCGCAGGCCCTTTGGACAGCCCGAAGCTGGACTTGAAGGTCGTTGCTCTTGACGGCTTCATCCCAGTCTTCTTGCCGGTTTAAAGGCGAGTGGCGCAAAGCAGAACATTGCCACAGCATGTGGTTCAAGGTCGACCGTTCCTCGCCGCAGTCTGGGCAGCGGGGATCCACACCTGGAGTGTAGTGGCTCAGCCTCGAGCGAGACGGAAAGGAGCCCGTCTGCAGCATTCTCAGCACCGAGGCCTGGGGTCTGCCCAGCTTCGGGTGAGGAGCCGGATACTGTCTGCGTCCCAGCTGGTAATGAGTAGTGATCTCGTGGAAAGTAAGCAGCGGGTCCGTGGTTCGGTCGATCCCCTGCGAAGCCGGGCCCCTCGGACTGGCGCGGTTGATGAGACCTCGCGCCTGGTCGTGGGCCAGTTCATTAGGGTTGATCGAGCCGGGGGAGACGTTCCGGCCCATGTGAGCCGGGAATCAAGTGATGACATGACGGGCCGTGCCTGTCTTGCGGGTCCTCAGCACCGCCGCAGCCTCGGCCGAGACAGAGCCGGCGAGAAGGGCCATCGCCGCCGACCTGGAGTCCGTGAAGATATGCGTGCGCCCGGGTTCGCACAGAGCCAGCGCCACTGCGACTTGCTCTGCGACGGACGCCGTCGAACGTTGTATAGACGCCGCATTCAGGATCTTGCCCTGGGGGTCAACCACCGTGGCCACGTACGAGTTTGATCCGGGATACCGCGCCGCGTCGACAAAGGACGAGAGCTCTGGGGTTTGCAGGGCAGTCTTGATGAGTGCTTGGGCTCTGGCTGCGCGCCGGGCCTCGTTGTGTTGTGGATGAACATTCCTCGGGAAGGGGGAGACTCGGAAGGTTTCCCTTTCACTCTGGCAAAGCGGGACGGCGCACGACTCCTCGGCCATGGCTGCCAGACCCGCCATCTCGAGTATTCGGCGGCTGGCCTTGGTGGTAGAGAGGCGAACGATCTGTGCCGTTTTCTGCGCTTCGACGACTTCGCTCAGGGTGTTGTGGACCCGGAGTTGCATCAAGTTCTCCGTGCTGGTCGTCATGGGGATGCCGAGGACTCGTTTGATACTCTTCCTCATGAGTGCGTCGATCTTGTTCTCCTCCGAACGTGACCAGTTTAGCGCAGAAGCCACGTAGTTGATATGGCTCATAAGGAAGGCGTGGTAGATCCTTATGAGGTTGGCTTCGCTGATGCCCCCCCTCCTGCTCGTCACTCGCGAAACAAGTCGGAGCATGTTCTCCGTCTTCGCACTCAGGCGCGCGATCGTTTGCGCGTTGTTGCCCTTTGCGTTGAGGACCAGTCCGAGCACTCTGAGAGAATCCACCCTCGGAATGCGCTGACCCGTCTTCGTTCTGAGTGCAATCGGTACTTGGTCCAGCGTCGTGTAGAACTTGCGGCCTTTTCTGTCGGGTCGATAGAGCAAGAGTTCCGACTTAGTCGGCGAGAGGACCAGTCCCGTGCCCTCGAGGAATTCTTCCGTGACTTGCAAGGCCTCTTGCAGGGCCCGCTCCACCGCTGCGTCCGACCCACCGCCGCACCAGATGGTGATGTCGTCCGCGTAGATAGCGTGATTGAGATTAACGGCCCCGATTCGGTCGAGTCGGACTGATAGGTCTCTCATGGAGATGTTGAAAAGCAGTGGAGATAACACCGCACCCTGCGGCGTGCCGCAAGCTCCCAGCGCGTATCCGTCCGTCCTGACATGGCCCAATTTGATCGTGGCCTTGCGATCCCTTAGGAAAGAGCTCACGAACGCGTGAAAGCGTTCGCCGAGGTTCAATCTCGTCACAGAGTCGAGGACGTGCTTGTGCTTGACCGTGTCGAAGGCCTTGGCGATGTCCAGCGCCAAGATGCCTCGGACGTCTCTCGTGACCACGTCGACTATCTGCCTCTTGATCAGCAGCATGACCTCTTGAGTGGACAGCGAGGGTCTGAAGCCGACCATATTCGGCGGGAGGAGGTGTCGTTCCTCGACATGCCTCGATATTCTGTTGTGGATGACATGCTCCGCCACCTTGCCCACGCAAGACGTGAGCGAAATGGGTCGCAGGCTGTCTATGGCTGGTGTCTTGCCCGGCTTCGGAATTAGGATCACCGAGGCTTCCTTCCAGGCATCCGGTACGATGCCGGCTTCCCAGACATTGTTTATTTCTTTGGTGAGCAGTTCGATCGAGCCTTCGTCTAAATTTCGAAGGAGTCTGTTCGAGATTCCATCTGGCCCGGGCGCCGATCTTCCGTTGAGGCCTTGAAGGGCCGCTCTGACTTCCGAGACGGAGAAGGGGGCGTCGAGCTCCTCGTCCGCCTTGCCGCCATAGGCCGGGTAATCTTCTGGCCCGGACTGCCCGATGGGGAGGTAGCGACGCGCGACTTCGTCCATCACTTCGTTCATAGATGCGCCTTCGCTATTAAGCTTGTGGACCAGCCTATCGATAGCCAGAGTGTGGTTTCTCTTAGACTGGGTGTCGTCCAATAACTGCTTGAGGAGGTTCCACTTGCCTCCCGCACGCATCTGGCCGTCGACGGACGCGCACACTTCGTTCCATTGCTGCTGGCCGAGCTCCTTGCAGTGCGATTCGATCTCGCGGTTGAGGGTCGCAATCCTCCTCCGGAGGTTGCGATTCAGCTTCTGCGTCTTCCATCTGGCCGTGAGGGAATTCTTGGCTTCGAGCAGGTGCGCCAATCGAGCGTCCATGCGATCGAGCTTGAGGTCTGTTTCGACGGTCCTGGTGACCGCAGCTACATCCTTCTTGAGCTGCGCCACGAGGTCCGCAAGCGACTCGTATTTCTCGTGGTCGTCCTTCCTTCTCTTTCGGAAGGCGTCCCAGTCGATTATTTCGAAGGACCTCTGCGGGGCCGCGCTGACCGGTAGGGAGATTTCCACGATGTAGTGGTCACTTCCCAGGTTCTCTTGGAGGTTGTGCCACTCTGCTCCCGGCGCGTTCTTGACGAAGGCCAGATCTGGGGTGGTGTCTCTCGAGACCGAATTTCCCATGCGTGTGGGGTATTGGGGGTCGGTTATCAGTTCTAGGGAGCTGTCAGTCGCTGCCTGCAGGAGTCTGCAGCCTTTGGAAATGCTTCTCACGTAGCCCCAGGCTTCGTGCGGCGCGTTGAAATCTCCAGCCAGAACGAGCGGCGTCTCCCTCGCCTTGGACGATGCCTTGGTTGTTAGGCTGTAGAAGGTCTGCCGGTTGTCCCTAGGCGAGCAGTACACATTGATAACGTAGACGCTGTTCTTGAGCCAACTGTTTGGTATGATCTCAACGAGCAACGCTTCCAACTTGGTGTTGCCAAGACGGAGATCGTGCTCCTGGAAGGCGCACTTATTTGCAATAAGTATCGCGATGCCGAGCCCGTTCTCCGCCAACGAGGAGACAGCTCGGTACCCCTGGAGGGAAATCGTTTCTATTCCCGTTTCCTGTAGCAAAATGACGTGGGGCCTCTCTTGCGGCTCCCGGGGTTTGATGAACTGCACCAGTTGAGGCCTGCGCCTCCGAAAGCTGGCGCAGTTCCACTGCCACACGATGAGCTTACTATCCGGTCTGGCCATGGTTGGGCATGTTGGACCGGAGCCGGCCTGAGATGCCTACTTGCTCGTCAGCCCACGACTGCTGGTTGTCTTGTAGCATTTCACTGGACACCGCCTCCGGCCTGGCGGCGTCGCCGTAGTGTACGTCACATCGCTTGGCAAGCTCGTTCTCAAGCAGTTGCACTCGGAGTAGAAGGGCCTGGTTACTCTGTACCAGCTCGGCAAAGGATTTTTGCATGCGATCCAAGGACCTCTGCATGGCAGCCTCCGCCGTGCTCACGTCCTCAACAGTACCCTGGGAGGAGGTGGCTCTGCGCTTGACCGCTCTTGCTGTGGCCCCTTCTTCCGTAGACATTTGCCTTGGCGCAGCCACTTGAACGGCGCTGGCGTTTCGGAAGGCCTCAAAGTCGGCCTTCATTCTCCGGATTTCCTCCTTGAAGCTGGCGTTTTCGTTCATCAACTGCGCGATCCTGGGATCATGCGCCCGCTCGCTCTCCTTTGCGGCGACGTGTTGCGTCCGGCCCGTCTGCTTCGTCTGTTTCACTTTGTCGGCCCAGGTGGGACCTCCTGCGATGCGCACCTTGGACTTCGAGCGGCCCCTAGATTGAGAGCGCCCACGTGAGCGGGAGCGCGTTCTAGAGCGGAAAAGACTGCGCGAGCGGGAGCGTCCCCTCGAAGAGCTCCTCTTCCGTAGCGCTGACGTCAGTGCCTGGCTCATCTCGCGTGCCGCGTTGCCGGCCTTCTTGGCGTCGCCAGTTTTCTTCCGCCGGCGCCTCCGGCGTCTCTGCCTGACGACATACGGCGTTTGGAAGCGTTGCGCGCACTTACGATCAGCCGTTGGGTGAGGGCCGCCGCATATGCCGCATTTCGCCTCACACTGGTGGCCTTCAGTGGGGGATGTAGCTCCGCATCCCCTGCACTTCTTCACACTCGGGGTCGGACATACATCGGCCCTGTGGCCCAGTTCCCCACAACCGTAGCACACATCAACTTGCCTTCTGTATAGAGAGCAGGGCAGCATGCCTGCTCCACACATGACAAAGTTCGGCACCCTCAGTCCGTCGAATAGGACGATAACCGTAGTGGTGGTCTTGATGCGACGCACCTCCAACGCGGTGGGGTTCCGCCGGTGTACGATCATTGCGCGGAGCTGAGCGTCGTTGAACTCGACGTCGACGCCTCTCACAACACCCTTGCATGTATTGTCCGAGGCGGCCATGTACGCGGCCACTTCAAAGACCCCTTCGCGCAGGTGTATCTGTTGAACCAACGCGTAAGCACGCGCGTTCCTTTCTTCTGGTGTTGAGACGACGTAGATGTTTTGCACGCTATTTGGGCAGACGATGTCTTCGCCAACCTCGTCGGGTGAAAGCGCCACCCCCATAGCCAGCGCCTGTGCCACTCTAATAGTGCTTATCTTTTTCACGTCGAGGCCACCCCTTGGCCTTACGATGACTCGAATATGGTCCCGTGGCAGTCTCGGGAGCCTTGAGGCTGCGGCTAGCTTCTTCAGCGCGTTCCGCTGGGCTGCCGTGCGGCGGCCGCCCCTGCCGCCTCCCTGCTTTACCGGGCTCGGCGTCGACTTGGAAGTGTCTTGCCTTGCCTTCTTAGTCGTGCCCGTTGCCGTGGTCCAGCCGGGGCACCTTGCATCTTCGGGGGTGATTTCCACCCCCTCCACCATCTCGACTTCGGGCATGATGCCCCACCACCCCGGAGTTAGGCCAAGGCCTAGCCCGTACTCCTCACCGGCGTTGACCCGTTAGGGTTAGCTCCGCCCGGCGTGGTGAAAAGTTCAAGGTCGTGTAAACGTTCCAGAAAAGCACCTACCGATATAAATCCGGTATCGGCTTGATCCCCGCAACAAACTGCGTCGAATGATGCACAGTGTTCAAGCGTTTTCGCGTACTGCACCACCGAAAACATTTGAGGAAACGGGAGCCGATGTTTGCGCGTCCGCACTTCTCGGCGCCCCCTCAGATAAAGAAACGAAATGCAAATTGATATAAAAAAGCTTAAGCGTCCGCTTTGCAGCTGTTATGACGTCATATGGTAGCTACGCGGCCGTGCGCGGAGCAGCAAGGAAGAGCGTGATTGTGCGGCTAGTATGCTTCGCATAAAACAACGTGTTAGCAGCCGAATGAGCGCGCGGTTTGTCTGCTTCTAAGGGTAAATTCCTATTTTCATTCCAAACTGACCTTATATAAATAACATTTTCAGAAAAATTGGTGAAAAGACAGCGAACTCTTTGTAAGTGCCAACGCAGCCACTGCAAGAAGTATCTCTAGCCTCCACAGCGTTGCACCTGATGTATGACACGGAGTATAAATTTGCCCGTCCGATAGGGGTAGAAAGAACTTCGTATGTGGGAACGCGATACGAATTCAAGAACGGTTATGAGCACGCTCGCTCGCTGACCCACCGAAAAAACAGCCGGTTTCACAACCTCCGTAGTCTCTATAGTGTGCTTTGCACTTCTTTGCACAACTTTTCTGCAAAATGTGCGCAACGAAATGGCACATGGATGTGTGTGAGAACTTTTATTGAACAGCATACGGCCTTTTATCTTTTCAAATGATGCCACACAGGAAGGGTGTCTCATTGTTTGAGAACATGTATGAACGTACGCAACAGGATGGGGAACCATGACTTGCTTTCGCGCTGCATGATCAGCTAGGTGATATACTGGCTAGAGAGATAGAATGGAGAAACGCATTGCTCAACTAATGGGTGGGGATGTTTGCCTGGCCATATGTCTCTTTTGTAGCTTGAGCTTCATCAATCATTTGGTGTTCCGAAATTCACCAATCCCGGTATTCTGAAACGACCCCCGACTCGAAGCACTTCCTCCACTCCACTGAGTTGAGCAGGGCACCGCATCTCGGCTGAAGAAGACGTTACGCTTCTAAAAATATAGCGATGACTTCATTGAAGCGCAGTGACAACTTCTGCCGAAGGGCGGCGCTGCCATTCCCTACCATTCCCGAGCCATTCCCTACAATTCGAGGTTGTCGAAGTAAACAGGGAAGTGAGAAGGTGTGGGGGTTTTAAACGAGACGGGATCCACTTCGATTACAGGCTCGCACGAGTCTGCTCCGTTGTCCTCCGAGAAAGTGGCAGAAGTGCGGATCGATAAATCGCGAACTCACAGCGGACGTACTGACACATGCTACACATTAACGCTTCTGGTTGACACACATGCGCTGCAGCCTTTGCTGCTTTTTCACAGGGGCACGTTTATTGAATCGCGTTACATATCGAGAACCAAAATGCTCCTAATTGTTCACTACGTTTTATGAACGTCATAGAATTTACACAGTCACATATAAACTTCCGGAATCACAAATTTGTAGCGCTCACTTGAAATGCTTAGTCAACACATTACGATCATAAATACCGCAGAACAACATACAGTTAGATAAAATTTGTAACGCATGCTTGGCAAACCAAATTTCCTGTTTTTTTTCTGTACATATTCTCTTTTCTTGCATTTGTCTGTTCTTTATTTCGTTAATTATGATGCAGCTCACATTTGAAGTTTACCTCCCATTTTTTTTTAAAAATGGCTGTGGCTTAGCTAAGGTTAAGCCCAGGATGCGAAGCATACTAGCCTTTATTTTAATGCGACAGCGTTAAGGAGCTCGTGTCGCAGAAAAGCCGGTGTCGTCGGCGTCGGCTCAGGCATGCGGCGCTTGCTCAGGCGCACATTTCGTTGTCGCGCCGAACGCTGCGTTGCTCGACGCTCACCGCGTCCGATGCGGGGCGCGTAGTCGCTGCGCCGAAGCAAAGCCACCTAGAAACAGTCTCTGTAGCACGCCGCAACCTTCGCTTCTCATTCCAACGTGCAGCTCTGTCTCCAGGAGGCATCTCACCTCGTGAGTGTCTAGCAGAGGCAAGCGCAGCTGCTTCTATACCGCCGCGACGCCGCGAGCGACGGCGCGAGTTGGAGCCCCGTTTCTCCTCTGTCGTGACGTCACGGTGTCACGTGGTATTGAAGGCGACACCGCCGCGTCTGAGGAGCTGGGTTGAGCCATAGTAATATGCTTCGCATAAAATCTTGAGTGCCAGCGTCAGAAAGTGCGCGTTTTTCTTATTCCTTTGACAGAAAGCCCCATAGCAAAAAGTGTAATTTTCTTAATGGCGGGGAACGCTGCACCTTCGGACTTCTTGCTTACTATATATACTGCTATATTCCTACTTTTCTAAATGACAGATGTTATTACAACAGTAACTAATCACAAGAAATTTTCTTTAAGGATCGAAGTATTAGATGTCAGAATTTAGATGTTCGTGGTGCCGTCTTCCATCCTGGACGGGCTCACCTGCATTCGAAGAGTCCATGTTAAGCTGTACCTTTTTGGGTGCAGTTAAGGCATTCTATGATTTGATGTTATGCCGACCTCTTATCGTGTCTCTTTACAAGGGCAAACTTCCTATCGTCTTTTTCCATTCGAAGTATCTTATTTTTGCGGCACCGTTGTCGTAAAGCACATTAATCATTTCCTTTTAGCTCTATGTCGCTTTTCAGCTCGTGTTATCTTTTGCATGCAAGAACTTCATTTGCATGCGGCGCCAGCGTGTCATCTGAGCCAGTTTGCGGGAATTCATCTATCGTGTCCTTCATGTTTGCGACAATTTCGTAGAACGTCGACGGTCGTTCGGCCTGCTGTCCCTTGTGTTTTAACCGGGCTTGTAATAATTCCAGAGCATGCTTAACCAATACGTTACCAGTTCACATCCTTGAATAATGCAGTCTCGAGTTAAACTTGAAGTTGTTTTAGTGCCTACTATACGCGAAATATAGGTTCCGAGTTTGGCAGGACTCGTCTTCCTCTGTTTCTAGGCGAATGAAGTATTTCTTTCCTTACTGACGGCGATTTGTTCAACCATAAATATGCATTTACCAGTGTTCGGATTCGATTCGCCGCTTCCCGCGTAGGGACAACTTGTCATGTCACAAAGAATGCCGTAAGCATAAGCTTTTGTTTCGGTGACGATTTTTTTCTTTTAGTAATAGGCCCGGTGTTGCTACGTTTCTTAGTGGTTCCTCCATTCTTTTTATGACTGCCTCCCTCATCTGCAGTGACACTTCATCATCATCATCCTGATCAGCCTGGTTACGCCCACTGCAGGGCAAAGGCCTCTCCCATACTTCTCCAACTACGCCGGTCATGTACTAATTGTGGCCATGTCGTCCCTGCAAACTTCTTAATCTCATCCGCCCACCGAACTTTCTGCCGCCCCCTGCTACGCTTCCCTTCCCTTGGAAACCAGTCTGTAACCCTTAATGACCATCGGTTACCTTCCCTCCTCATTACATGTCCTGCCCATGCATATTTCTTTTCCTTGATTTCAACTAAGATGTCATTAACTCGCGTATGTTCCCTCACCCAATCTGACACTTGTGACACTTGTTCCGGTTCAAAAGCAACTACTTCTACTTTCTGACTTTAGATTTCTTCCTTGGTAATCTTCTGTGTTGCCAAAAATTACCGCGCTGCTTTCACTCAAATTTATTTGTGCACCCGACACTGACGCGCACTTGTGAAATATTTCGATAAAGTAGCTACAGCGTCGTCAATGTTTTACAAATGTGTAGACGTTGTCTGCGCAGGCGGCGATCGCGTTATCTCTATAACGTGAAGCCTTGAATTTTTTTGGTTTCATATTACTGGGTGCTAAGGCGTGGAACATGTAACGGGGGCTCGGGGCCCATTTTTTGCTTACTTTACGGGTGACGAGAACATCACTCTGTTGCCCCCGTATTCAGAAATGCATCATATGTGAATGCATCTTAGCTTGAAGCTCATGCTTGACTTGATATGAATGACGTCTGGTTCGAGCGGCCCCGAGACGCTCATTGCGTTTTTTTTGGTGCGTGCACGAGAGGCGTCATTTAAATAAAGTAAAGCATGGGCTTCGAGTTATCATCAGTGTAGACTACGTGGAGTCAATGAGTATCACTTCGAATTGCTTTCATGTTAAGCAATTACGCGAAGAAACGAGCCATTTTACGACCTCCGTAGTTTCCTTCGGTTAGCTTACATTTATTTGCAAGATATTTTTTCTAATTGCAAGTAATTATACAGCAGGCCAGAAAAATCAAGAAACGTTTTGAAAACGACCCCAGGCTTTTATCTCAGCAATTAAAACTATCATGAAAATAGCCAGGAAGACCGACGTCGCAGTTATCGAGAATGGTTAAGCACGTGTGTAGCGGGTTGCCTAAGCCATGTTTCGCCCGCTGCGGAATCAGCTGTGGGGTGAAGCGCGCTAGATGATGATGATGAAAAACTTTTATTCAATAAATAAGATCTTGGTGTTTGACTCAGCTGGAAGGGTTCCAATTCAAATTGCGCGCCCAGAGGCTTACATGCACTAATTAGCCTGAAAACTTGTCCAGTCACTGGAGCTGCTTGCGTGACAAATACAGCGAAAGCATTTTTTATTAATGCGCAGCATTAGGTATGCTATTATTAGTATTGTCGTCATAGGTATAGAGGCAAGCTAAACCTTCCTGCTCCCTCTGTACGTCTGGAAACACTGGGAACGCCGCCTTCTTACGCTTGAGTGGTGCCGCTTGAGTGTAGAAATGACACACCCGATAATCTTTCTTCCACGTTCCGTTCTTCTCAGCACTTATTTCGCAGAATGTATGTTCACCTACTTCCAGAAGGTATTGTGAGTGTCTTCACTATATACCGTTACATCCTGCCCCGTCCCTTCCCCTCCGCTTAACTTAGCGCTTCGGGCTCTCTGCAGGTGAGGGGATTGCGCGTCATGCTCGAACCACCAGCGGCTCTGCGTTCGAACTCCCGACCGGCACGAATTTCTTTCTTCTGCGGCGAAGTTCGCTCTCTTGGAGGACGCCGAAATCGCTCCCTTCGTAGCCGGCGAATGACAGTTTTCATGCTCGTAGGATACGTCATATCTCAAGAACATCTTGATAGGGGCGCCGCAAGACGGCGAAGACAGGAGGCAGGAATACATAGGACAGCGCCTGTCCCGTGTGTTCCTGCCTTGTGTCTTCGTCGTCTTGGGCCGCCCCTTCAAGAAGTTCAACCAGTACCTACTCGCCCAAATGTCGACCCTTGTACAGCATATCTGAAGAAACATGCTTCGCAGACTGGCTGCTGGCGTTTACGCGTTCGCAATTCGCGCCGACGAAGCAGCTGTGCTCCCGACCCTGCGCTTGTCGCGCCGCCAGTGGAAGGTCCCGCGTACTTGAGCGTCCCGCTGTTTCCTCGTTTCGCCGGTGGTGGCGCCACCTGCAGAGCAGAGGGCGCGCATTCTGGAGGAAAACGCGAAACACGCTGTGACGCCAGTTTCGCGAAGTCGTAGATGTTTTCGTTTTTTCTTTCATTTTTTTACTCCGTTTACGATTACGAGCGCACACGCCGTCACAAATTCAACAGGTGAATCTTCGACCAGTCCGGCGATTGCCATTATCCGGTTCGTGCTTTCAACAACAACAACAACAACAACAACAACAACAACAACACATTAACAATAATAATAATCAGTACAGCTGGATGGAGGTTGTGGGGGTAAAGTGACACTCCGCTTGTCATAAGGTCAGCAGCAGCCCAGTGCAAGTACGAGCGTCTCTTTAACATCTGTAGCTGTTTACCCGTGGGGTGGCTTACGGCTACGGTGTCGCGCTGCTAAGCACGAGGTCGTGGGATAAAATACCAGCCGCGGCGACCGCGCTTCGATTGGGGCCGAAATGCAAAAACGCCCGTGTCCCGTGAATTGAGGGCACATTAAAAGACCCCCTGCGGATCGGATCCAATTAATCTGGAGGCCCCCCCACTACGGCGTGCCTCCTACACAAATCATGGTTTTAGCACGCGAAACCCCAGAATTAATCTGTCGTTGGTCCAAACGTCCACAACGTTAGGTGATGTGCATACGTCTTGCGTGGGTAGCGTTGTCGTAAGAAAAACGAAAAAAAAACCGGGGTCATTTAAGACTTACAATCTACACGATTATTATAACAGCAGACAAGGTAATATGCATGTACATGGGATATCATTGAAGCCCCAACTAGTACGTTATAGTGTTTTGTCGTGGTGCATCACGTTTAAACAATTTCGCTAAAAGTTTGCCCAGGCATCCATTACACACACACAGACACACATTATATATATATAAACGAGAAGAGAGGGGGTTAACCGAGGGTCCCGATTTTTATTAGTCATATCGTAAGAAGCCAACAAACACTGACACCAAGAACAACATAGGGGAAATTACTTGTTCTTAATAAATGAAAATAAAGAAACGATAAATTAATAGAAATTAAAGTGGATGAAAAAACAACTTGCCGCAGGTGGCAACCGCACCCACAACCTTCGCATTTCACGTGCGATGCTCTACCAATTGAGGGCGCTGTTTCCCCATCCACTCTCTTGAGTATTTATGTGTCATAATAGAACCCTGGGAGTGTTAGCCAGCGCCACTACTCACATACCTTGGCGACGGACGTGGAACGTCCTTCTTGCCGCAGGCGTCACGAGAACATGATCTTTTTGGGTGAAGGCAACTGGTTAATAAACCCACACATGCTACCTGAAGGCATCAATGTTGCCGGATTCGAGACCCTCGAGTCAATAAACCCACACATGCTACCTGAAGGCAACAATGTTGCTGGATTCGGTACCCTCGAGGGTCAGCACATCGCCAGCACATCGTCTCGCTAGCCAGCATATGGAGCAAGCAAGTGCAGATAGCAGAATGGCCATCGCCCTGGCCATCGTAGACCGAAAATGCCACACGATCCTCAGTGACTCTAGACAGGCGGTGAGGAACTACGCCAAAGGTAGAATTGCCCCAACGGCGGCACGCATCCGGCTCCGACAGGCGGACCGCGACAAGAGGACTCGAATCAAGTGGTTCCCGGCGCACGCAGGTCAAGCGTCGGAGAAGAATGCCAATCGTAACGAAACGGCACACGCTCGAGCGCGAGGACAAACCGACCGCGCCCAAGGCAACGGCCGCCCGCTATGGTTCAGCGCCAAAGACAGGATGACCAGCTATAACGAATTGACCAAGGCCTTTCGGCTCTCCCGTAGACTTCTCCCGCCGCCCTGCAAAGGGCTGAGCAGGTCGCAGGCCGTGCTGTTCAGGCAACTACAAACGAGAACGCTTCTAAGCCCGGCGCTATTGCATAGGATGTACCCAGAATAGCACCCCGATCACAAGTGCAGAGCATGCTGCAGGAAGACGGCCACATTCGAGCACATGCTATGGGATGGCTCCAAACATCCAAGCGAAGCTAACTCAGGACGTATACCGCCACAGCTCGAGGAAGCAACGCGGAGCGACGACCAAGGAAAACAGCTCCAGGCCGTCCAGCAGGTCATCGAGGCGCTGGCTAGGCAGGAGCCTGGCGTGCCGGCAACGGCGGGCGGGGATCCTCGCAGAACACCCGCCAAGATGACGATGTAAGCCACGTCCGAAGCGCGCCTGCGCGCTTTACTGCAGGCTCAATAAACGTTTTCCCAATCCAATCCAATCCAATACGAGTCATGCCGTTTAACGCGTGGGACATTGTCAAGAAGCTCGGGTTACTTCAATATTTAGTCCTGTCATTTAATCCAGACATACAAGGTATAACAGAAACAATGGCTACCCGCACTGATACGGGACAGTGAAGTCGTTCCTGCTTCCTACACATTGATCCACCGAGAGAGAACAACCCGAGGAGGCGGGGTAGCCAGTGCTACAACAAACAACTTACAGTATACAGTCTTAGAAGGCATCGCTGATGCTGAAAGCTTATGCTGCAGAATCACATGTGCGGGCAAAACGATACGGCTTGCAGACGTGTGCCGCCCCCCAAATACTCCGCTCAGCTACTTAGAAGTAATGCACGATTACATTTCACAGCATACGAACTGAAGGTAGAAAAGTATTCTGACGGTTGACTTTAACTTACCAGGAATTAAGTGGACTAATTCGAGCCATGACGACAGGGCAGTCAGGAACGCAGAACTTTTACTTTACACTGCATTCAATTTTTCTTCGCGCCAATCGGTCGGCACTGACACTCGACTTGCTGCTACTCCCCGTTTACTTCGTGACTTCTGGTACGAGAGTAATGCGCTGCAAAGACGCGTTACCACACTAGATAAAGGCATTTCTGATCTCAAGTTGCTTTCGATGACCTGTCCTATCGCCACAACAGGCGCGCCATTCAAACAGTAGTTTGTCTATGTTAAAGACTGCGCACGCGCAGGCAGTGATGCGTTGCTAGGTTCTTTGGAAACCAACCTCGCTCAAGTTAACGACACAAATTATGTACCCCAAATGCGGCCAAAATGTAAGAATCTTGTACATTTCCGTCAAAGGAATTTTACTCCGTCTCAAAAAAAGGGAACGAAACGCACTAACATGAATTCAACTATTATTAAACTATAATGAACTATATAATTCAACTAAAACGAAAAATTTAAGCGCATACGCAAAGCAGGCATGGCGTAAGGCCTCGACGGCCTTATAAAGAGTATCCATGAAAAAGTTCGAAAAGCCAAATCCCGGTTTCACGGCACTACCCCGCCATCGCTTAGGTGCAACAATCCACATTGGAAGTTTCTTACAAATACTTATGTGCTTATATAACTGATGATCTGAGCTGGAAGCACCATATTGATTACATAATTAACAAGAGTTATTGCATGCTCGGTTACCTGCGCCGAGAGTTTTCTAAAGCACCTGTTTTTGCTAAACTGACCATACACACGACCTTAGTACGTTCAAAACTTTGAATAAGCTTCTGCTATTTGGGACCCCAGTTGGTGCAGAATAATTTGACGCGTTTCATTCTTTCCAATTACAAGCGTAATAGCAGCATAACTTCAATTAAACAAAGATATCTTCGCCATATCTTGAGCTCCACAGGAAAGTATCTCACGTTAGCCTTTTCCACAAAATTTATCATCATGACCAATTCAAGCAACCTTTCATGTCGCAACCATGCTATCACTCATTGCGCATTGGCCATCCTTACAAAGTAAATGTCATCAGTTGTACGACCTGTACCCTTTTTCATTATTTTCTACCTCGTACATCGACAGAGTGGAATCAATTCCGCCCGACGTATGATATATACCAAATATCGACTAATTTCGTTCATCTCTGCTGCGATATTTGGAAGCTGATCCCTCACATCCTTTATTTTTGTAGCCAGTTATCAGGCATTCTGTGTGTTTTGTTTCGTATATATTTTGTTCCGCTTGTTGTTTTTTGAGCTACCTTGTAGCATTCGTGCTTATCACCGTTTATTTTGTTTATCAATTGCTTCTACTTTAACATGTACTTGGCTCTTTATTTTGTTTTTGTAGTTGGCTTTCAGTATTGACTTTTGTTTCGTTGTCTTGATTGTGCTTGTTGATTCTCTCTATAGGGTATGTACCACTCCCCTCTGTAATGCGTATGTGCTTGAGCGTATAAAATGAGATAAGTTCGGGCGATACCTATCTAACGAAAAACCTTGCATAACACAAATAACTTCTTCGAACCAAGCATTAACTGATTCCGAATTCCGTCACCACGTCCTTTAGCACCTTCTGCCAGTCTGTCTTTGCAAGGCAAGCTACGAACGCTCCAATGTCTCCTTACTCGTTCGAACAAGCAATACCGATCTTAAACGTAACTCAAGAGGGAGTTTTATGTCTCTTACGAAATCTCGGCCCGAAGAACTTCTCCGGTCACGATTACATCTCAAATGAATTTTGGACCAATACAGTAATGCTGTGTCATTGTATTTGCACAAAAGTTATGAAACATCCTGAGAAACATTAGAAATTCTGGAAGACTGATGTTATGCAAAATTTATTACCCTACACAGGTTTGGCATTAAGCTCGAACTATCGAGTGGCCTGATAGACAAACAAGCACGTCTTGTGAATTATTCGAACCTATGATTGTTAAAGCTATTAAACTCACCTAGAAAATAACCAACCTTTTCATTCCACCACACGACTTCCGATCTCGTCTCTCAAGCATTACACAACTTGCGGAGATAAACTATAATTTCTTTGATTAAATTAACGAGCGGGGTCAGACTGACGCCATCTTTTTTGACTTCTCGAAAGCTTTTGACTTAGTTCGGCATCATAACTTAATTACAAAGCGGGCAGCTTTCGCAACTGGCAGCAAAATTATCTCATATGTCTCCTACGTCTTGGAACAAGGAAAACTGCGTTGTCATAAACAGCCATGTTTCAGAATACTTAGGCGTCTCCTCAGAAGTACCCCAAGGCTCGGTTTGAGCAACCACCTTGCTCTTTCTTTACACCAATGATATACAGTTTTGAATTCAATTACCAATACAAATATTCTTTTCTGAAGGCGATTGCGTAGTGTACACAACTGTAAACAATCCGGATGATCAAATCAGATTTCAAAATACTCTAATAAACATACAATCGTAGTGCTTGAAATGGGGTATGAAGCTGAACGCAAATAAAACAAAATGTAATAAAGTAACCAATAAGAAACATGCCTGTAACTTCCCACTCAACCTGGACGGAACCGAAGTCACCATGCACGAAAAAAACCTTTAGGAGTGACGCTGACAAGTAATCTGAACTGGGAACCGCACATTGCTTCAGTTTGTGAGCGAGCCCTTAGAAAATTGCCCTTCCTCAGAAGACTACTGCGTGACGCACCATGGTCAGTTAAATTAAATGACTAGAAAACATTAGTAAGACCAATATTACAATATACAGACATAATATTGGACCCATTTGAAAAATACCAAATTGACCAAATAAATAACATGCAGAAATTAGTAGCCCGCTTCATCTACTCAGACTGCTCGCGATACTGTAGCCACTAAGAAACCCCTAAGAAACCGCGGAATAATTTCTGAACTTAAATTTAAATACGTTCTCTACCATGGGCATTGCAATATTTTTATTCTCGCGGCTTACAAGATCCTCCTGAGCACTCGACTAGAACTAACCGCTGTAAAAACGCCCGCGAACCGTTTAGTAAACTGCTATAAATATGTGTTATTCCTGCAGGCCATTTTTTATTGGAACAAATTACCGGACACTATAGTGAACCGCACTAAATTTGATTCATTTGTAGAAAGCATACCGGACAAAGGCCTTTTCGGAGGTGATTTAGTTCGCATTCTCAACCTGCTGAGTGTACATTTGTTCACTCCTTCGTTGTGTAAATATTACTTCTACAGTGCTTGCGTTTGTCTTTGTTAAAGTTTATGCTTCGTACTGTTTTCATACTCACTGGCGTAGTAGCTTCTGATTGGGGGCGGAAAGGGTCTGCAGAATCTGTAAAGAATGATAAGAAGGATAATCCACAAATCGAGAAGCAATCGCATGCAATAAGGTACAGGTGCAAGAAGTTGCACCCTTGGTCGGCGGCCTCTTACCAATGAAACTGGCCATCCTACATTGGAGACCATCAGCAAGAAGCCTCTGAGACACGCCCCTCTTCGACTGCAAAGTATCCTACATGATGTACAGCACCCACAATTGTACTCGGGAACGGAAATGAATCGTACATTGTAGATCTCCCGAGCAAGAACTGTAAAATAGCTTAGAGTGCGAGCGTGGGCAAAGAAGAGTTGGAAGTACTTGTCATCCTGACAGTAGCTGAAGAGACTTTTAAAGAACTGCACGCAGCAGTAGAGGAAGATGATGAAATACAGAGCATTAGGGAAGCGTTCAGGAAAGCATGGCCCAATGCACAGCAGTTGACGGAGACACGGAAACTGTTCTTACCTGTCGTGATGAACTCGCAAAGTTCGAAGGACTCTTAGAACCAGCGGGTCCTCAACGAGACCGAAGGTTTCGAACCAAATCGACAATTGGACATGAACAGCAGCCTCGAGCGCACGCGAGGAACGGTGTATTGGTTAGGCTTGTGAAATGACGTGCGAAACTTGATCATAACATGTTTTGTCTGCGAAGAATCACAAAAGCGGCCACCCAAGGAACCACTCTTGCCAATAGAAGTTCCCGATCGGCCTTTAGAGCAGCTCGCAATCGACCAGTTTGACTAAAAAGAAAGTCTTATACGAAGTAATCATCGACCACTGCTCAAGATTTCTCGAGTTTTCTGAACTGAAAGACCACACATCTAGAGATGTTGCCAAAGTATTGAAGCAGTGGCTCGCAACGCACGGCTTCCCAAGTATTGTAGAATAAGACATGCTTGCTTCACGTCATCATAGTTCCGCGAGATCCAAGACAGTTGGCAATCACTACTGATGATATCAAATCCTCTGTACGCAAGGCCGAATGGACTTGCATAAACATCCGGGTTGACCATGAAAAACACGCTCGAACATTTTGATGCATATAGTAGTGACATCTATCATCTATCTAGGAACGGTGCACCTAACAAACGTTGCTCGCGAAGGAAACAATGGATCACCGGTTCTGCACTCGTACGTATGGACAAACAGCGCAATGCAGAAGCGAGCCATTACCCACAATGTAAAGGAAAAAAATGGAGAACCAGCGCATGCAAAGGAAGCTGCATAGAGACAACCACATGGCCAAGGCACCGTACGCAGACATATGAGACAGGTTATGCATGTGGTAAGGGCGCCGCAAGTAGAAAATATGCTGCAGTGGTTGGCAAGCGCATAGCTCCAAGACATTTCATATTTCAGACACAGCAGGGTGTAATTCGAAGAAATTCTTCAACCGTTAGACTCACTAGAGCAGGTCTTAGTGACGACATAGCCCACATTGCTGCAGTACTCAGTGATCCTGGCGACGACCACCAGCAAGCGCCTTACTCACGGTCGGACGCAGCACCAGCCGTAATATCAAGTGGTTCCACTGTTACTCGTGCGGCTCGTATAGTTAGATTTGCGGTCTAAACTTAGCACACGAGCAATTTTGCTTACGGCCTCTATCGGTAGGGAATCGAACCATCGACCCCGTGCTCAGCAACGGAAATCCAAAGTCGCTGAGCAACTGCAGCGGGTTAAACGTTGGGTTGCGCAGACCATTTTCACCCAAGTGCCTTGACCCAAGTAGGTGACATCCCTGCTAACCACGCCTCCTCTCCGTATCGTTCGAGCTCAATCTACGCGGCATAATTTTTTTTTTCACAGAAAGCTCTGTTTCCATCGACATGTTACAGCGGCTGAGCTATTAGAATCACGCGCTTGTCCAGCTGAAAACTGTTCGAGTTCAACTTTAACGAAATTTTAGGCCACGTAAAATTCCTAGTCTCAGATGACGTGCATATAGAGCAGCCTCCACACAACATTTTACGCTTGAAATGCCAATGGATACGCCACGGAAATGCTTGCAGAAGTAGGCGTTTTGATAGCGAAACTGCAAAAAAAAAACGCATGTGTTACTATATGACGTAAGTAACGCATTACTCAGGGCGTGCGGCTCCTCAGCATAATCTCCTGTATTAAGCGGCGCCCGCAGCGGTCCGCTGCGTGCTGGAAAATCTGAGAGTCGACCTGGTGGGGCTGCAGTCATATTCGTTAATCACAAGGGGCACGAGTCGTCTGCTCAGGCACTATTTGAAGCATGCTAACACAACAATATTAGGCAGTTAGCAGCCCGGCAGCTTGGCCAAGTAAGCTTCAGTGGTATACACTAGTAATTTGTAACCAACTTAGCCAAAGTGCTATACCAGTTGGCCTTGTAAAAACGAATCGGTAGTCACCTCAAGCACGGACCGAATATATCAGTGCACATGCAAGCTTCCTGGTCTCGAATACCTTTGAGCGAAATCAACTTTTTTTCTGGAGAGTTCAGGCACGAGGCGACACACGTAGTGGCACAGTGCGAACCTGACGCTTCACTGGTTTCATTTCACTGCCGTAGAAAGAAATTCTAGAGTTACACTTTCATGCATTTATTCAAATGCTTACTGCAGCCGGTGAAAAAATAACAGGACTCCAATGAGAGACATAATTTGAGTGGCATTTGTGCGTTACGCTTCAACAAAAGATTGTGCAGAAATGAGTCACGATGATTGTCAATTGAGTGAGTAGAACGAACAAATTAACGAACTTTTTGCTTGCCCAATCAGATGACCGACCATCGACCATCACAGACCTACAACCAACCACTAACACAACCCGCCATGGTTGCTCAGTGGCTATGGTGTTAGGCTGCTGAGCATGAGGTCGCGGGATCGAATCCCGGCCACGGCGGCCGCATTTCGATGGGGGCGAAATGCGAAAACACCCGTGTATTTAGGTGCACGTTAAAGAACCCCAGGTGGTCGAAATTTCCGGAGTCCCCCACTACGGCGTGCCTCATAATCAGAAAGTGGTTTTGGCACGTAAAACCCCATAATTTAATTTTTAACCACTAACACTGCCGAAGGACTCAAGGAAAACTAACCGCTTTAATACAAAAACAGCCACCCTTGCCGCGAGGAGAGACTTGGTAAGCAAGAAAAAACGCAAGGACGAAAGGCGTTTGGCCACGCCGGTCAACGAATTTTCACGGCGTCTGGTTGGGCCTAGTTATCTGGTTATCGATAAAGATGGACTACGTTGTTTTTAAGCGAGCCAATCACTGACCTTAGCGAGGTTTAATGACATTACACCGTTACAGTGGCCCAAGCACGAGAGAACACTTTGAAAATCGTTACGTCACACTGACTTACCTGCTCTGGGGTGTCAGTGTGATACTCAAAGGAACAAAAACGTTGACGTTCGTTTTCTTCGTCTTATAATGAATTTACTACAGAGGAATCAACGAAAGTGTAGTTTAGAAAGAACACTTTATCACTCGCAGCTGACTAAGTGTGTCTCTTTAGTGTCACCATAGGAATTCATTTGCCAGTACATCGCACTCCGAACTCGAATACGATTTGTATGTATGCGTCAGATAATTACATTAACCCCCTTGGGTAGCATCAGGGCGTAGGTGAACTTTTTTCAATATCTGTGCCTGGATAATTGGAAACTGTGCTTTGAAGCGTGGCGGCGCGCTCAGATGAGGCAAGTGTTGTGCGGTTTCGTGGGAAAGAAGTCGTGCTGGGCTCGCTGAAGGAACGAATAACGAACGGCAAAGGATAAGTGCCTTTTTCGTACCTCAGAACTGTCCCATGCCCTCTTGTTCACCAGGTGTGCTAAAGAAGACATGACAGATTGGGTACAGTGTGCAATTTTCCATGGTGGTATGCTTACAACGGTGAAACAGGACACAGGAATAAAGCAGCCCTGGCTCTGATATGTTGTCACCTTTTCCCGTGTCCCGAATTCTCACTGCAGCCCTCGTAACATTTTAAATGTGTTCAAAGTCTGCTATGCCACGAGCTCGTCCACGATCCTCTGTACAGCTGGCAGATACGTGGCCCATTAAGAACGTTGGCGTGTTCTTTGCAACTTCACAAACATATTTGCGATCCTCAACTCACGATCTAGCGGCCTCGTAGGGATGGCTACTCACAGTTTGAGAAACTGTGATTTAAGAGAGAAACCGAAGGTCTAGTGATATACGGTGCCCGTCACCGAGCACTCTAAATGGTTTCGCATTAGAAATGGCAGCTGCAGGGAATGCGCTGCCAGTTGCTAAAGAGCAACGTGATAAGTCGTCTTCTCTTATCTGTAACCCATTAGTCTTATAGTAAGCGCAAAACGCACTATGTGTCCTTTATTGCTTTCTTCAGGGCCAAATTTCTTTCTTTTTGGTGTTAGTAGTCTACTTCACTACAGCTGCATTGATTCTCGCATGGACTAACTTAGTTTGAACAAAAGAAGTATTTTTTTGAAGTCCGGAGATAGTATAGTTTGATGATCCATTTGATGACCCATTTGATGACCCATTTCCATGGCCCCAGCGGGTGACGGGAAAGGTGACAGGCGTTGCGTTAAGAGCGAAAGCGAGACAGCGGTATACGGGTAAGGGATCAAACGCGAGTCTGCGGAATTCTATTTCAGATAAGCGAGTTGAAACGAAGCGGGCACCACCTTAATCTGAAACTATGATTACCTATTCACTCATCCGCCAAATGTCGGCACGTCCTCCATAACCCACGGTTGTAAAATTGCTCCGTGCTGTATAGTCTGGGTGATGCCGGAGATACGAAGAAAAAAAAAGAAACGTTGACTGACGCAGTGATCAGGTGGAACTACGAAGGTATGGCGGGGCGTTTGTTTCGAAGCACAGATGCCCATCTTTGTTTTAATGTAGGCCGCGGAGGCAAGAAGTCCTTGAGAATGCACTGCACGCGATTCTAACCGGAGGCCTCAAGCAGGCACTGTGAAAGAAGATCACGGGGAAATGTAACGACGGCTCCTTGATACCGAGGCCAGCAAGTGCAGGTGTATTTTTTGTGATTAAAGAAAATATGTGAAGGAAGTAAGAAACCATACACACACAGAAAAGAATAATCCCAGGACAAAGTAGGTTGTGCGCGCTTTTAGGAGGACTCTCGCTTCAGATATCGGTGCGAGGACAGAATTAAGTACATGACACGTGGCGTAGGCAGGAATAACAAAGCTCACGCCATTCTACGGATTGGGTTTCTGAACCTAAAGGATCCTACAGGGCTTTCGTGCTAAGCCCCGAGCAGCGTCTTAATTTATTCGTCTGAAATAAACGGCGCTTGTCCCAGTTTTTTGTTCACGTTTTCCACGGTGCTCGGCAGCACGTCTGCGGCTTAGGAAGCCATAAGTCATAAAAAAGTGACGTTTCCAGATAACCCGAATCGGCGATTCACGGCTTCTCCGCATTACGGTTAGGGCGCAGACGAGTTCATTAATATTCCCGAAAGCCTTGAGAGATAAATACCCGAGTTGGTTTCTCATATTTCAGGATGAAAGCACAACAATCTAGCACCGTCATTCTTACGATGATCATCGGCGGTCGCATATCGTCTGAACTGCATGGCCCTCTCTTTCTCTCGTTTTCATGCCCGTCAATCCGACTTCGAACTTATACAACGCACGGTTCTCCCATGCAGGGTGTCCTTTTTTTTTTGCCGGCACCTAGGTCCCGTTACACAGGCCCACTGGAGATCCAGAACCTTGAGCGGGGTTGCCATCATCAGTGTGTGCAGCACAGCTCATTGCGAATGAACATATTGAAGAATCTTCAGGATTGAGTTCGTTAATTAAAATTTAAGCTTGTTACAGAATGTAAAAAAAAGTAAAGCGATTGAGGCACGATACGCCGTTTCACACGTAGCAGGCAATGGACGCCAAAGAAGGCTAGAGAAACTTCTTACACTGCTCACTTTTGTATGCAGGGAAATAGTGACTCTCTTGTAAAGTATACAAGTATAGTGGTATATGTCTCATGTGATCCGATGCAACATTAAGTTTCATAGTGTTGTGACGCTTCGTAGAAGACGGGATAGTCGCCTGGGAAGTGTCACTGATCTCAACCTACATACCATCCCCCGAGCAGTGTGCTTCTTTTTTTTATTGAAATGAAATTAAAAGAAGGAGACATAGTCGCCTTGTAATGGTGATGGCTACTCCTTTTCTCATAGTGGAAGCAACGATATAAAAGATATGTAGGAAAATGAAAAGAAATCACTTCATAGGGGCAGAAATCCACAGCACAGTCCTATACGCCCATGAACATAACAGTACAAAAATCAAATGCAAGTTGCACCACAATGAGTTCGTAAACAGTCACAAACACACACAAACGGCCGTGATGTACACTTCGATGAGCATATAAACTGATGAGGAATTACAGTGTTAAAATAATTTACGCGTAGAAAAAAAAGTATAACACTTAATAAACAAGCACTAATAATTACAAATAATAAAAGAACGTTATAGTAACTTAAAGAAGGGAATTGCGCTAAAAAAGACACGGACGAGTAAGGACATGGACGGGCGCATGGACGGGTGCTCTCCTGAATTACGTTATAGTAACATCGTGTGATTCTTCAGGGAAATATCTAGTACTTAAGGATGAGTGTTTCTTCATAAAAAAGCTGAAGTGCGTTCAATGCTTTTCGCTGTGCTATTTTCGATGGACACGGCCCCGGCAATTTTGCGGGTGAGGAAGGCCGGTGAGGATCAATGGAGTGTAGCTCTTTTTCTAGCTGCTGTCTTTCCATCTCGTATATGGGGCATTCGAGGAGTAGATGGCGAACATCCTCATCGTCGTGGCCACAGGAGCAAGCCGGGAAGGAGCCCGCTTGATGCGATATAGGAAATGTTTGGTGCATGCTGTCCCAAGGCGCAGTCGATGAATTAATGTCTCGGTACTTTTAGAAAGTTGTACATCCAGCTGGTATTTGAGTTGAGAGTCCACTTCGTAAAGAATTGATTCCTTAGCGTTTTCAATAAACCATGTTGACATACACAAATCTTTCTTTAGTACTCTCAATATCCGTTTTGTGTCCATTGGTCATAAAGGGATCAGTTGAATTTCTGCATCTTTATGGGGCAATTTTGCCAACGAGTACGCTAGTTCGTTGCCTGCTATACCAGCATGGCCCAGGAACCACTGTAATATCACTTCATGTTTTCTTTCATTAGCTTGAGTTAAACTGTTCAGTACTGCGTATGTTATTCGTGCATGTGGTTGGCTGTCATCAATATTTTCAAGACATGCTAAAGCCGACAAGGAGTCCACGCAAATTATCCACTTTGTTGGTGTTTCATATCTTTTGATAAAATGAGTGGCTTGGAGAATTGCCAATAATGCCTGTATTGTTAGTGACGACGTGTGTCCTCGTCGAGAAGCGTACTCTACCTCTGAGGATGGTATAACGTAAGCTGCAGTCGCTTTTTCTTTGATTACAGTGCGCCTCGTTTCCGCGACCAGCAACTGCAACGTAACGCACGCGCTACCGACGAAAACATTGGACGTCGCACAAGAAAAGCACAAATGTGAAGAAATAATGCGTGATTTGACGTAACCCGACACGCACAAGTTGCAGTTGCAATGCGTGAAGTACTGCTTGCATAAAAATTGCATAAAAGGGGTCCCAGATACAAAACAACTGTGCGAAACAAACAAACAAACAACAAACAGCACAGTGAGACTTCTTTGAGCGAACTACTGGCGTAGCTTCCGTGGGAGCATAGCAGATGATCAACGCCATGACGGACAGTTTTGACAGTTTGCAGTCGGCAGATCAGTTCTGCGGAAATCCACCAGGCGGAGAAAACAGCTATCCAACAGAGAGATCCAAAAGTGACCAAAGGAAACCCACAGTCAGCAATCTTTTCAGGTTCTTGCTACTCTCTTTTGGATGACAATAGGTAGTGTCCAACTAGAACACTCAGGGAAGGCTCACACGGTGCACAGGAATCTGATCTCTAAGGCCATGTTTTTGCGTTCGGCAAGTACCGGAAGTGACTGGGGAAACCAGGAACAGGTCTTGGTTGCGGCGTTTCGGCCTTACCTAGTGTCACAGTCAAGGGTAAAACGGACGCCAACCATTAACATTAAAAGAAAAGAAACCAAGACGTTTCGACTTCCATACAAGGACCTTGTTCACAATGAAAGGGCCTTGTCCACTTTCATTGAGAACAAGTCCCATGTATGGAAGCCGAAACGTCTTGGTTTCTTTTCTTTTAACGTTATTGGTTGGCGTATGCTTTACTCTTGACTGTGAGCAATCCCGACCAGACGAGTTTTCGCCGAACTCTTGATTTCATTACCTAGTGTGCCTTTTTGGGAAACTTCCTGTGTCTTGCGGATTTCCGCAGAACAGATTTGCCATACGAAGTGTCTCAGTGATTCGAGTGGTCAATGAATTCGGTCTCGCTCGGCAACCTGCTAACCTCCTGATCATCTCAGATGGTAGTGCGATCACCCTGAGAACGCATTGCTCAATTCCCAGACAAGGACAAATTCTTCTTAAACTGCGAAGTTGAGAAACCCGCTTGGGTTTCTTTCGTAACTTTAGGCAAACTTCGGGTGGATGACAACTTTACACTGTTAATTGGTTTGGGGCAATAAAAGCTGCAAAATGGTTTTAAACAAGTCTTGCCTTGCCCTGTTGTGATAATCATAACATTTCTCGTTTGCTGCGTTTGCATTGTGTACGTTAGTATGGATTTCCACTAGCCATGCACTAGACATATGAATGCATTTGGCACACATTGCTGACTGTGAAGCTAATGAATTGAAACTTTGAGTTCATTTCATTTCAAACCTGCACACCAGAGCAGACGAACTGTGTGTCAAGGAGGGGATACTTTATTGTCTCGCTCGGCGCCATCCTAGAAAACGTACTGCCCTTCTAGCACATATAAATACTGCCGTACAGATTAGAAAGCAAACGTGTCGCTGATATTTTAGTCGAGATTGGGGGGAACAAGCGTGGTTTGAAATGTTAAGCAATGACCCTTGGGTAGCCGAGGGCACGATGAGATAATGAAATGTGCATGCTTGGGATGATGTCTGATGACGCAGGACAAGGGCATGTGATACCATATGATCACCGGGATCATATGAGATCACTGAAATTTCTGTAATCTCATATGGCTAGCGGGGACCAATAGAATGGAATGCAGCTCAAACACAGTTAGCTGGTATTCCAGATTAGATTAAATTGACCATACTACGCTCATGGGAGCGAGTCTGCCGAAGCTTAGTACAGGTAACAGTTGAGGTCTGTTAGAACGACACAACGGATGCCAAGCGGAAGGGAATGTATAGCCGAGGTTGAAGCGAATTTTGCTGGGTGGTTGAGATAAGGTTAAGTAACTTTTGGGCATAGGATGGGTACGGTCGACGCAGGACATCAGTAAGGGGATATCTCGGACAGAAATCTAATTCTGAGAGAATGCGCTTCCGCCTGCGGTTCCGATGATCAATATGACGACTACGACAGCGGGAATGATGATGATAACAGGACAAGTGATGACTCCGGCCTCAGTTGATACCTAGGACTGGTTTCTGTGACTTGCAGAGAGAAGAGAGGTCTGAACGCTCCAAATATCGTAGCAATGTCACCAATGAAAGAACGGCGGATATTTTCGAGGAATGAGTGCATCTAATTCGTAACACTAAATAGCAACTTTGTTTCTTGCCGCCTATATAGCGCAAGGAAGACACAAGAGGGCGTGACGAAGTGAGTCAAAGGGCGAACGTAGCGTCGGAGAGAGAAACGAAATCGAGTCAGTGGAATTTTACGGACCCCCGAAAACGTTTCCGCTTTCGGATCACTTCTCTGAATCCCCCGCCTTCACAAGTCATCAAGATCTCGCGCGAGAAGCCACGCATAAAAAAGAAGACGGTTTTACCGCACACTTAAGGAACGCGGTGAACGAAGCCAGAAAAGAAGTCCTCAGGGCAAGAATGAAGATCTTCAAGACAGAAAAATACAGCTAGAAAAAATGAGAGTGGGGATTGGGGGGGGGGGGGACATCGAAGCCCTGCTGGGGAACACAGCCCGCGAAACAATCTGAGAGCAATATCATCACCCGAAAGCCCCCCGCCGGTGCATCCGGTGGAAAGCAGCAAGACAAATGTGGCGGACAGAGGAGCAGCAGGCTAGTTGTGCTCTCGAAGAGATCTCGCCGACAGAGAGACACCGAGGCACACCACGCAGTGAGTGTCACCATTCCCCGGCCACAGCCTCGAGGCACCTCTCAACGGCGACGGTATACCAGGGGGGAAAAATAAGAAAACCCGATCGGATCGGATAACCTATTTCGGCGTCGCTGTGCCTGCCGTCGCTGCGGCGGAATCGATAAAGAACAAGTGGAAGAAGAAGCAGCAGGACCGTTAAAACCGATCACGGAGCAACCAGTCCCCCCCGCGCCCTTTCCGCCCTCCCCTCCGATTCGGCATGGGCGCCTTACCGGCCATATACCTTGCCAAAGGCCTGACGATCGGCCGAAGCCAGACGCGGGCCGGTGTACAGACGCAAGGGGGCAAGGGCCACCGTTGGCCGTAGCCGCCGAGAATCCCGAATCACACCTGGTCCCGCTTGCGGTGGTCACGTTCGACTGTTCTCTTTCTCGCAGAGAGTGGACCGGTACAAGAAAAAAGGCAGTGGGATTTGCAGAGAGGCTCTGTCGATGCCACTGTATGAGAGGGTTCTCTGTTGTGCCCGAGGGATTGTAATGGTGTGTGTGTTTGGGGGGGGGGGGTGAGGGGTGGCTATGAGAAAGAGAGGGTGGGCGTGAGTTAAGCTATAATCGGTGGGTGGGGGGAGAGAAGGAAGGAAGAAATAGTTTGCGCCATCGGAAGCGACATCGCGGGCGTGCGCCCACCCACCCACCCACCCACCCACCCACCCCGAAGACGTGCGATATACGCACGGAACCTTCTCGCAACCTTCGCCGTCGTCCCGGGAGTTCATTGGCTTCTGGAACTCTCTTCTTGTCTCGATCTCGCCGAGCGCACTCGCAGGACGCTAGAAAGCCGCGTCTGGTCGCCGGAAGAAAGAACAAAAGCGGCACAAACGGAAGCGGTACGGGGAGGACGGGGCGCGGCTTGGAGCGGTTTATAAAAGCGCCAAGTGGAGCGATCGACTTTTCAGTTCCGTTTCGGATTGCCCGAGCCTGCAGCAGCAGAAGCAGCAGCGCCTCAGTATTCGGAAGCTTTACTTCCTACGTTTTCCTTGGTAGCTTGGGCCTTTGCAAACGCGACGATGATTCTGGTGAGTCCTTGACCACGGGCCGCGCTACCGTAACCCCTTCACCATCGGTGTTGTGGGAGTTTTGTCCACGTCACGGTTCGGTTTACAGCTTCAGTCTAAGCATTTAAGGACCGACTATACCGTGGTAACAGTTTCGAAATGGTTGTCTGCAGTTACGTAGAAGCTTCCAACCAGCGTGGAATAACAGGAAACATGCTGATTTTAGTAATCTTAAGAGCTGGTCTGCAGCCCTGTACGAGGAAGTGAGTGCTGTAACCGATACGATAGTCCGCAGTTTCGCCGAGCAACCGGCACAAATGCGTACGCGCATACAGGACGTCTTAAGAGGAAGTAGTCGATCTCATCTTATTCGCAATCGAAAGCGCTGCCGCGCGACTCACGTGAGAAACTGGGCCAATGTCGTTGTTTACCCTTCTGAGCCTGCAGTCATGTCGCAGTTGCTACTGCTGCGTAATACACTTTCGTTTTTACCGATTTCTTTGAGGTTGACGCGTAATCGAAGCGGCGGCAAGACGGTTTCGGAAGGTGCATAAACGTAACTAAAATGAATATGGCACTGTTTTAGTCGGCCACTAACCTTAGTCTTAGGGTTTACTTCTTACTGGAAACTTCGCACACCTTCGTTGTTGAGTCCACTTGATAACCACGGTTAACGTCGTTTACTTGCAGAGGCTACCGCTTCTGCTGAGCGCCATCGCCGGCGCCCTGGCTACTCCAGAGGGCGTCTCCTACGCTTTCACCGGCTACAGCAATGTCCTCGGAGGTGGACTTGCCGTTCCTGGAGCATCAAACTACGAGCCCCTTCAGACAGCGGCCGCGGAGCCCCTCCAGCAAAAGGTGGCCACCGAAAGAACCACTTCTTCAGTCGACGTCATCGAGAAGCCGTCCAGGCTCCGGTTAGCCCGCCCACCAGCGGTGACCGTACTGCCGAACGCGGCCGCCCCAGGCACCCAAGCAGCAGGGGCCGTGCCAGGCACGGCGACATTCACTACCTACCCAGCCAACGTGCCGCCCGTCACCTTCCAGCGACCGCTCTACTACGCCGCTTCGCCGCCGGCGGTGCAGTACGTCGCCACTGCCCCTCAGCACCAGATCTTCTTCTCCCGACCGGGCGTCGGCGTAGCGGCCCAAACTCCAGCGACAGCCACCGGAACAGCGGCAGCCGCTTCGGCAGCAGGGGTAGGCTCCGCAGCCGCCAAGGCCAATACAGTGACCGTGACTTCAAACGGAGCTGCCGTCGGCACTACAGTTGGCTCGGCCGGTGCCGCAGTCGTCACCTCCAACAAGCCTGCGGCCGTCACCGTCTCCCGACCGGTGGCCGTCACCTACCCGCCGCCGCAGACGTACCTGTTCCAGAGACCAGCGTACGCCTATCAGAGAGCCGCGGTGGCCCCCGTTCAAGCTCCGGTCCAGCTGACCTACATGAGGCCCCTGTACCAGCCCGCCTCGTACGGTCTCCAACCAGCGGCGGTAGCCCCCGCCGTCAACCCTGTCTACCAGAGGCCACTGGTTGCCTACCAACACGGCGCACCGGCCGCTCCTCTGACCATTGCCTACCCGGGTGCGCTGAGGACCCTGACGGGAGCGCCGGCCGTGTACGCGGCTCCTCCCGTCGCAATGCCTCTGGCGGCCGCCGCTCCTCTTGTCTCGGCGGTTCCTGCAGCAGCTGCACCGGTCGCCGCCATGCCACATTACGCGTTCGCCAGGCAGGTGATCGCGCCCTTCCCGGGGAGCGTGGCCCTAGCCAGACCTCAGCTGGGGTATCAGACCGCGGCGTACGCGCACCCGGCTTACGGAATGGCCTTCGGCTACGCGCCGGCTGCCGTCCAGCCGATGCACTTCTTTAGGCAAGCAAAGTCCAAGAAGTAAGTTAGTAGTTGCGTGTAAGACTGGATGGAGCCGGGAGGGACTGGCGTGAGTGTATGCTTTCTTTGGAAGGTTTGAGGGATGGGTCCGCGGAAGGACACTAGTGCGACCACGAAGTGTCACGCCGCGTGCTGAAGGCAAGCCTTGCTTTGAAAGGGTTTTGAAGTGAGAACTAAAGGAGGACCGCTGTACAGTCGCGTAGTGGAAAAGGCAGTCGCAACACGGAGTCTTGTGGTGCGTTTGAGATCGATCCAGTCGACTATTGAGCCGGGAGCGGACGCGTTTCGAAGGAATCCGCATGTACAGCTTATCGCGCTTCAAGTGACTTCGAACCAGTTCACGCACCTATTCATTGTCCGTGGTCCGTCTTAGTGGCGAAGCGCTGTATGTAGTTGCTGGCTCTCAATATGCCGGTTCGCATGGTGCAGCTCTCACACGCACTGTCGTTCAGATGAAGTTCGCCTGGCGTTTGAAGAAGGTGGTGTCGGCGTTGGGAGGCGCATACAACGGGGGTAAAGAAGCATGTACATTTTCGCGATAAAGCCCTAAATGTAGAAGACAGGAACTTGTGGTAAAAATTGGCGTCACATCATTGTGACTCAAGGTTTTTCGGTCGTCGTGTCCTCGCTAGCCTCCGAACGTGTACATCTTGAATGAAGGAGCAAGATTACGTATTAAAGAATGAAGTGTAAAGTCAAGTAATGTCTTTTGCCCCTCCAGGTCTCGTTGTGCTCCGTGGTGTGTTGCTCATCTGCCACCCTAAGCATTGCGTACGCCGAATTTTCTTCATCTCGGTGCGCGCAGCGTTCCATGTATCACCCTTTTCCGGATTCAACTTCAGATCCTTCTGTTCTTTACGGGTAGGACATGCATTGCGAGCGTTATCTGCATTTCGTTGGCGCGGAAAGGTGAACTATTAGCGAAGCAAGCGAGAAATGCGACTTCTCGAATTTCAGGCTCTAACTCACCCATTATCCAAATTACGTCAGTGGGACGTCACAAATCTCGCGACAGTTTCCTTTACATCGACCGATTTCGCTCCGGGGAAATTTTCAAAAGCTCCCAGGCTAAGCGTCAGCTTTCTCCCCGATAATAATGCTAACGAAATGCGGTGACGCCGAACAGGCGTCACTGAATCAGCACCGAACAGAGGCTGTAGAAATTCGTGACGTCACCGAGAGGCTGATGCGGCAACATTGAGGTGGCCTCGCCACTCGTCTCACGTGCAGCGACTTTGTCTGTCTTGCCAAGCCTGCCTTCCCGTAAGGTTGACGCAGTTGCCAGACGAGTTACGTGTTGATCTAGCTTACCTTATATGCCTTACCGCGAATCGCTTCCGGAGCTCTTGGGTTGTGCTAAGTGTTCATAGAAAGCACTCCAACCAGACTTAAAAAAAAAGATAAACAGGCTCTAACACGGATTACCATGCTTACCATGCATATAGGAGCAAGCTAAGACTCTTTCGCAATAAATCCTATTTGCTGCTTACATGGCCTTTGCAGCGCTGACAAATCGCTGTGGAACGACAAGTGGAAGGCGCCGTAAATATTTGTTTCACGTTCACTTGCACTACGTGCGGATTACCAACAGGGACCACACAAGTTTTTTTTTTTTCTATCGCATCACACGTCTTTCTTGAGCGCCATCGAAACAGTCTCGTCGAGAAGAGACAGGATAAATGACTTCGCCAAAGGACGCTTGCCTTAGAGAGCTCATTGTTTTCTTGTCCTTCTGCCCCTCATATTCTATGTCTCCTATATGCCTTGCGAACAATGTGAGATTAGGTATTCACTATAAGTAGGAGCACGTGGGACACTGACTACTAAAAACACATGTCGTACGTGCTCGAGGATTTTGTTTCTGCAAATGGGCCTCGGCATTTTTTACATGTATCCCATGCTTTTATATTTATTCCTTTAGCCGGATACAACGTTGTGTATTGTATGAAGGTGCCTTTTCTGTGCAAAGAGTTTCAATAAATGTATGAAAGTGCCAACCATTCATTTTCGCTTTTTCTCTTTCCTCGCTGCGATCACCTCGTTCACATTTTCGTGCGTGTGAAACGTCATACGACGCATATAGAGGCATACTTGCGTGATTTTCGCACCAGCATGTTAGCCACATACATATGTGAAAAGGTCAAGCGAGAAACGTTACTTGTGAAGTGTAACTCTGCCAAAATATCAATTTACGTTTACGCAAATACAACTGCAGAATTCGCACAAGTTAATTCGCAGTAATCCTGCTCGTTTGCAATTCAGTTTCATAACGACGGCTGAGTTTTCTTCTGTTGTTAATAAGTGGAGAAGGAGAGATTGAGGCTCAAATTTCCTCGCTCTAGTCCACTTCTTTTTTGTTCTGCAGAAAGGAATGGCATATAAATCAACGAACATTTACTTAAAGACTGGGATGTGGCGTAACTGAATTGAATTCTGGGGGTTTTACTTGCCAAGAACACGATTTGATCACGTGGTACACCGTAGTGCAGGACTCCAAAATATTTTGACCACCAGAGGGAATCTCTACCGTGCCCGCGATGCCCGGGACACGGGCGGTTTTTTGCACTTCGCTCCCACCGGAACGCCGCCGCCACAGCTGGGATTCGATCCCGCGACCTCCTGTCTAGCGGCGCGACCCCATAGCCACTGCACCACAGCAGCGAAACCGCCTAAGCGGGCAGTGGGGATGTGATATGCGTTAGGATAGCATAATAAAAAGAACCGGCCGGCTACTGCAATTCAGAAATGAATATCTGAAGGCTGTCGACGGCTGCTACATACAAATACACGAGACCTATTTTACAGTCTTCAGCGTTTCTGGGTACATATATAATTTATTGCTAAGACCGTAGTGACATTTTTAATCTCTGGAGGCAAGTTCCGAGGGTCCACACAAAAACCTACAGAACTGCGCATGCGCGGGAACACCACGTGCATTACAACAAATAAAATTTGGTCAAGATCTGCTCATCGGAAGGGGGAGGGGGTGGCGTGATTCAAACCGACGCTGAGGTGGCAGTACGCTCCAGAATGCGTGCCGCACGCACTACACACTAAGCCAAGACCAAAGCACTAAAGCTCTGTTTAGAGCATGGCCTCTCCCACGCGCGCCTTAGCCGCGGACAACGCGCGCACTCTCAAGGCGCAGGCGCTAAGGTGCCTGGGAACGTAATCAAGCGAGTCGAATTTGTCGAAATTTAAAAGCGCCTTATCGTAATCGACAGCCTTATTTATATCCTGCTGCAGAACTGAGGCTTCTCTCAGCAATCTCCAATTATACCCTGCCTTGCCTCCCCTAAAAGAGGCGGGAAGTTGGAGTGACCGTGACACCCTCTCGCGAGTGACGTCACGGCCAGGACGCCACTTGCTCCGACTCGTTAGGTTGCAGCACGCGCGCTAGCTTGCTTCGTGCATGCTATAGGAACTAAGCACGCGTGCGGGCCATGCTTCCTAAATGACATTACGGCTGCTTGCTGCTGTCACGCCTGAAGTGCATAATCATCATCAGCCTATTTTATGTCCACTAAAGGACGAAGGCCACTCCCTGCGACCTCCAATCACAATTGTCCTGCGCCAACCGATTCCAACTAGCACCCGCAAATTTCCTAATTTCGTTGCACCATCTAGTCTTCTGCCGTCCTCTACTGATCTTCCTTTCTCTCGGTACACATTCTGTCCCCCTAATGGTCCAACAGTTATCTAATCTGCGCATTACATGATCTGCCCAGCGCCATTTTGTTCTCTTAATATCAATTAGAATATCATCTATACCCGTTCGCTCTCTGATCCAAACCACTCTGTTTCTGTCTCTTAAAGTTATGCCTAGCATTCTTCATTCCATCGCTCTTTGCGTGGTCCTTAACTTGTTCTCAAGCTTCTTTGTCAGTCTCCAAGTCTCTGCCCCATATGTCAGCACAGGTAAACTGCACTTATTGTATACCTTCCTTTTCAATGATAACGGTAAGCTTCCAGTCAGAAGCTCACGCTGTCTGCCGTATGCGATCCTTCCCTTTTTTATTCTCCTGTGAATTTCCTTTTCATGGTCAGGGTTCCCCGTGTTTAGTTGACCTAGGTAAACGTACTCCTTCACAGTCTCTAGAGGCTGACTTGCGATCCTGAACTCTTGTTCCCTTGCCCGGTTGTTCATCATTATCTTTGCCTTCTGCATATTAGTCTTCAACCCAACTCTTACACTCTCCCTGTTAAGGTCCTCAATCATTTGTTGTAACTCGTCCGCAGTGTTGCTGAATAGAACAATGTCGGCGACAAACCGAAGGTTGCTGAGGTATTCGCTGTTGATCATTACTACTGAACCTTCCCAGTTTAACAGCTTGCATACTTCTTCCAAGCACGTAGTGAATAGCATTGGAGAGCTTGTGTCTCCTTGTCTGACCCCTTTCTTTATAGGTATCTTGCTACTTTTCTTGTGTAGAATTAAGGTGGCCGTGGAATCTCTACAGATATTTTCCAGGGCATTTACGCAAGCGGTCTCTACTTCTTGATTACGCAATGCGTCTATGACTGCTGGCATCTCTATTGAATAAAATTCGTTTTTGTAATCTATGAAAGCCATATAGAGAGGCTGCGAATTTCTCGGTAACCCGAATAATGACATGGAGGAGGAAAGGAGAAGGAAAGAGAAAAGCAGAATGCAGGGAGTTTAAAAAGAATAACATCCGGTTGGCTACCCTACACTGGGGGAATGGGAAAGGGAAAACAAAGATAACAGGTAGAGTGAGGATGGAAGGGAAGAACGAAATTAGCGGTGAGTTCGCTGATGCGTGTGGTCTTATAGCAATTGCATTAACAGTCACAGATGTTCGCACAAGCCCGTCGTCCTCAAGAAGCACAAAAGTTCCTTCACCGCTTTATGGGCCGACGAGCGATGGGGGCGGTGTTCCAGCAGCACCAGCACAGATTGTCCAGTTTTTGGAGAGCATTGGCAAGTTCTTGTATTTCTGGGACATATCGTGGACATTAATGACATGGATGTGATCCATTGTAGAGTATCCTTTTCTGAAGCCAGCCTGTTCCTTCGGTTGACTAAAGTTCAGTGTTGCCCTTATTCTATTGGAGGTTATTTTGGTAAATATTTTATATATTACTGGGAGTAAGCGAAAGGGTCTATAATTTTTCAGTTCTTTAACGTCTCCCTTTTTGTGGATTAGAATAGTGTTTGCATTCTTCCAGTTTTTTGGGACCCTTGCATTCCACAGACATTTTGTGTATAGAGCCGCCAGTTTTTCTAGCATTACGTCTCCTCCTTCTTTGATTAAATCGACTGATATTCCATCTTCGCCTGCCGCGTTCCCCCATTTCATGCCTTGCAAGGCCCTTCTGACCTCATACCTAGTCATAGGAGGAGTTTCTGTATCCTGTTCATTATTGTTTCGAGTGGAGTACTCCCGAGTCTTCTGGGTACTTCGATTTCATTGCGATAGCAATTATATGGGCACTCCAGGCGCATTTCTGCCGCCGGCGTCGCCGTCTGCGTGAGGTTCCGTATAAAGTCCAAGGGCGACAAAATCGTCGCCGCGATCCGCATGATGCATGTGCGAGCGAAAGCGTGCCAGGGCTTAGCCGGTGAACAGGGACCAGTCTCGCGTGCGCGGGTTAGGAAGGTGGGCCAGAAGCGCGCCTTCTTCTGTCGAGCGCGAGGCACAGCGTTGAGGAGAGGGAGGGGGAGAGGGGGACGCTTTTCTTCGGTATACCTGCGGCTTACGGTGCGGCCGTGCGAGCACCGCATCTCGAAAGCGATCTGCAACGGGGCCAAAGTGCGCGCCCACACGGGCCTCATCTTCAAAGCGATCTGCGATATTTGCAGAATGCCCGCAGTGTCAGTGGCTTCGTATGCGCTGTGCTTTCGACGTTCCGTCGCGTCGAAGCGAGAATGCACGAAGGTCGATTCGCTCGCTTCTTCTGCCGCCATTCCTCACTCCAGAGTTTTGACAACGAGTTACTGCGGTCATCGAGCGAGATGTGCTTATGTTTGTCGGTGAGCGCGTGACTCGCACTGTGCTTGTTCATTTAGTTAGTAAGCGAATGTTTATACGGCCGACAAGACTACTATCCTTACATCGTATAGCTATCGGCTAATTTGCTATCGCAATCGAAGATTCGCATTTCGGGCGAAAGTGCGACTTTCTTTCTGGATACCGCACGGCTCGTGAAGATTTGAAGCTTAGACATTGAAAGCAATGTACAGCTTAAATAATCTACTGCTCTTGCCATCTAGAAATGCCCCGTGTATATCGATAACCTCTTGTCGAAAATTAAGCGCTCGCAAATTCGGGGTGTAAGAATTTGTACAATATCTCGCCTAAAACTTGGAAATTAACTTTATGACTTCGTTAAGGCCGGCGCTGCATGCTACACAGAAGGGAAACCATGCTACCTGGTGAGAACGTCGTGTGTGCGCGTATAAGACGGATAATGTGTGTCTACGAAGAATTAACTGATCTTCAAGCAGTCCTGGGTGCGAGTGTCTACAGATGCTATGAGGCCCTATCTTGGAGGACATAAGAGGCGCAGTGCCTTCAGTAAGGGGAGCGACGTGACCCAGTCAGCGAAGTGCTCGAAAATTTTACTCCCACGCTTTTACAGTGTCTTGATGGGCAAACCTCTGACGGGGTCACATAAAATGTATCCTCCCTCCTTTCGTGATAGGAATAACATTCATGAAGCACTGTCAAAAGAACAAGATGTGCTACACTTTTTCATTTAGAAGGCGTCATCAAGCGGAGTGTACAGAAGCGCTAACATTGGGCAATTGCATGATCTCCGAGATTCGGGACGTCACGCTGTGGGGCCTATCATAAGTTGTGTAACCGGAACGTGAGAGCTTTCAGCTGGAGCTACGCCGCAGAATTACACACCAGAAGAAAAGCTATCGCTCCTCGGCGTTCAAAGCTGGTACTTCCCAGTGCTCATTAGTCAGAACCTCTCAAGTACTGGCCAAGACAGAATGCTACTTAGCTTTGGTGACTTGTCAAAAGCCAGCGTATTCTGCAGGAGAGTGCCCCTGTAAATTCAGCTGCTAGGAGGTTGTCACCTGAGGATGGGTTGTCCTCAAGAGGCCTCAGCTTTTTTAACGCGACTAGCATTCTTTGAAAACTCCATGCTGTCTGCGGTCTGGCCCTCCTCGGCCAACGCATCAGTCTCATCAGTCTCATCAGAGCATCAGTCTGCTGTGCGGAGGTGGGAACATTTTATAGACAAACCGTCGGGCCGACATTGGTCACAGAGTGTCAGGCACGGTATGTGCCGCTTTTTCAATGGGCCTCTTTGACGCAAAGTTGAGTCACTGCGTATGTGCCACTGGTTGTGTGCCGCGTATCACTGAACCTCTTTGGATCCGGGGTCGCGAGCCACTGGCGGGAAACGAAGTGGCACGCACCACATCCTGGGATCGTAGAAGCTGGCCATTCCTGCTAGAAGGGTTCCGAAACGCGGCTTTTTAGAACCGAGGGTCCCATTGCAGTCATTGACTTTGGGACCCTCGTCTGCATACCATTTGTTGTTTACTCTTTTTTTGAATGACGAATAAACTGAAACTGAAACTGAACCTGAGGTCCGAGAATGTTCCCACGAAATTTCCCCCGATCCTTCAGGATCCTAGAACGATCCTGAAGGATCGTTCCCACGATTTTTCAGCATTATGAACTGGAAAGCAGGGCGTACCTTTTTTTTACCGCACAGCAAACTAACCAGAGAAGAGGAAGCCTTTCCACTGCGTCTGCGAATTCCTGTGTACACGACATTTTAATGAATACGATGAACTCAACCCATTCCCCCGTACCTTTGCTGGTCCTGCGGCACACCGGAAACCCTTCGTCACGGGGTGACGGCGTTTCCCAACCTTGCAGAACCCAACAAGTCAGAAAAATGAAGACGGAAAAAAGAAGAAGCGAAGACGGAAGCAGAAGAGAGTGTGCCGTCACGAATCGTGGGAGGCCACGCTCACGGTCCCGGATTTGGAGGACCAGCGTAACATGGTGAACCAGGCCAGGGAAGCAGCGAAGGCCAACGGCAACGTAGATTAAGGAGGCCACCCACCTTGGGTGAAGAAAGAAGCACTCTTTCTCACTGATTCTGATAAGTAATCGTTTATTATCTCTCTCTTTGGCGCCAGCTTGAGCAGTACACGCCACTGCTCAAGGACGAAGAAAAAATCCTTTAAAATTTAACCGGTGCTCGCGAAATTAAACCCTTGTCATATATCGTACATTCAGACAATGTTGTGAAAATATGCAAACACACACCACGATCGGACATTTAGGCGGCGCTGCTAAATGACTCGGCGTGACAAGAGGGATGCATGAGCAAGGACTTACAGCTGAATGTGAGCCTCGTACACTACTCGCTTTGCCATTGGAAACATGGTGTGCTTCTACATGGCTTGAGTGATTATCGAATTAACGCTGACATTCATTGTGGGATGTGTTCCGACGGATTTTGTCGGGCCGGAGATAAAAAACACCAGGGCTTTGTCTGCGTGGGAACGTATATGCCATCTGCTTTCTTTTTTTTAGTGCACACATATTTTTTAGACCACCTGTGATACGCACAGCAATTAGGATTCTTCCGGTGGAAAGCTTGAATTGGTGGACACTAATTTCACGGCAAACTGCAAAGTCCGTGTAGCTAAATGGAACATATTCTCTACTTAACATTTATCTCTTCTTTCCTCCAGGACAAACCTGGAAACGACAGACTGAAGCCGGGCAGTGGCCACATCTGCTTGACAGTGTTGTGGCTAGGGTGGCGCTCAGGGCATGGCATCCACCAGGCCCATCGACTACGACGTGAAGTCGTACAAAATGAAGGAAAAAGGGTTTGTTAGGCTTGGTTACTCGGCTCCATTGCGGAAGCCGAATCAGTGGAGGAGCAAGCTAATCGTCTCAGTTTACATCGGGACCCTCTGTCCCCCTCTCCAAAAGAATCTGATTTTATTCCCGTCATCTTCCCTAGGCTGCTCGACTAGGGAATTTGAAGACTGTCCGGCAGCAAATCATCATCATTGACTCCGATGCGATAGCACGCCCAGGCTATCCATAACCCGCACTACCACCACCTCGAAGAAACTGGTTTGGAATTTGTGGCAAAAGGAAATCATCCGGCGACACCTGGTTGGATCTTCGTGGCCCACCTCGTTCTTTGCACAGTCTGCAAGGTCAAGGTCGGGCTGACGGCCTTTCGTGGAATTCTGCAGCAGCCGATTTGCCCGCTGTCTATCTTCTTCGCTCAGCCTGCCAGGTGATTTGACTCGTCTAATTACCTGTGCTTATTCATTCGTTGACGGGTTCCCTCTCGTTCATCCTTTTCGCCGGTTTCCAGGTGATGGTGGGGTGAGCGCTTTTAGTCGTTGTCCATGCCACGCTGACGTCTGGTTAGGGGGTCAGGTGGTTTGAGACGTGGCAAACGTTCAATTAACACCCTCAGTGGTGTTGAGACAAAGCAGCAAAAACCCTAAGACTACAGCACCACTATTGCGACAATCTTCCCCAGAACCTGCTGAACGATGCACTGACGTTGCATTTTAGGTCGCCCCAAATTGCTCGACGAAGGCCTTTGAGCAAACTGTTAATTAACTTGGTACACCAGCGGCATTTCGAAGGACGGATGCCTCAAAAGTCGCGGTGTTCTTAGAATTCTGTTATGCAGACCTGGCTTTGCTAATGCTCGGCTCATATTTTCGTTTTCCAACTAGCGTCTTGATTATTATTAAATTTAATCACCGAACCTTTTTTAACAGCTACCTGGACATCATTAGCGGCTCCTAGTAATGTCCGCTTCTTCGGATAATCAACCTGAACGGGCAGAACCGGGCTATATATCCATGCGACCTAAAAAAAAAAGTCAGTTCCTAAAGCAGGAAAAAAAACTGGCTGTGGCTTAGCTAAGGTTAAGCCCAGGATGCGAAGCATACTAGCTTTTATTTTAACGCGACAGCGTTAAGGAGCTCGTGTCGCAGAAAAGCCGGTGTCGTCAGCGTCGGCTCAGGCGTGCGGCGCTTGCTCAGGCGCACATTTCGTTGTCGCGCCGAACGCTGCGTTGCTCGACGCTCACCGCTTCCGATGCGGGGCGCGTAGTCGCTGCGCCGTAGCAAAGCCACCTAGAAACAGTCTCTGTAGCACGCCGCAACCTTCACTTCTCATTCCAACGAGCAGCTCTGTCTCCAGGAGGCATCTCACCTCGTGAGTGTCTAGCAGAGGCAAGCGCAGCTGCTTATATACCGCCGCGACGCCGCGAGCGATGGCGCGAGTTGGAGCCCCGTTTCTCCTCTGTCGTGACGTCATGGTGTCACGTGGTATTGAAGGCGACACCGCCGCGCCTGAGGAGCTGGGTTGAGCTCAAGTAATATGCTTCGCATAAAACCGAGATAATACGAGCCGCTCGTGCCATTTTCAAAGTCGCAGGCGCGATTGTTTTTCTCGACGGTGATTTTTATCCACGGCAGAAAGATTCGCGGGCAGAACGCTTTGTTCCTCATTTACTTTCAGCGCTGGCACTTGGATTACCTGCGTGTGTTTGCTCGCTCGCATATCCGGTGCCTGTCCGACTTAATTCCACCGTTGCTCGAAAACCGACGCAGCAGCGCCAAGGTGTTTCTCAAAGCGGCGCCGAGATACGTATTCGCGATAGGAGTCGAACCGGAAAGCGAGTTGCCTTTGGGGCGACGGTGCAAGGAGTGTCGAAGGAAGACGCGGCGCTACCGTAGCCCATTATACACGCGCTAGCCGTTCGCAGGATGTCCCCATTCTCAATACGTGCGGCTTTGCCATGAGCTACATGGTGGTCAATTCTACATTCCGCATTTTGCACTCGGAAAGGTGCCGATAATCAAGGAACGCGGAAGAAAAACAATCTCAGCTCTATTTGCGCACTATGCACACTGAGATTTCAAACAGATAAATATTATCGCGAGGAGAATGATCAACCGATTGGAGGTGTTTACCGCAAGAATGTAACCGAGGTGTTGGAATATATAAAGTGGAGCGTCAGAGATAGGGACTCTGCATCAAGCATTCCTCGCTTGCTTTCCAAGTCCTGCGATTCTTGTTTGCCACAGCTCGAAATGGACCCAAGGCGTTGACAAAGGCTTCGTTATATCCGAACTTAGTACTCCTGTACTGCACTTCTGTAATGCAACTTAGTACTCCTGTAATGCTGCACCGGCTCTACTGATGCGAGCGTCCGGCTGAAGGCCCTCTACGACGCCATTGTAACAGTGCGCTTCTTTGCTTGCGGAACTTCCCACAACCTTCGAATCTCCTGTAGCCTATTATGCACACGCCAGCTGGCCACAGAATGTCCTCATTCTCACTATGTGCGCCTTTACCGTGAGCTACATGGTGGTCAATTCCATTCCGCATTTTACGCTCGCACGCGAAATGCGAAGGTTGTGGGATCGTTCCCGACCTGCGGCAAGTTGTTTTATGCGAAGCATATTACGAGGGCTCAACCCAGCTCCTCAGGCGCGGCGGTGACCATGAAATCACGTGACACCGTGACGTCACGACAGAGGAGAAGTGGCTTTGGCTCAACTCTTGCAAGACGGGCTGGGTGGGAATCGAACCAGGGTCTCCGGAGTGTGGGACGGAGACGCTACCACTGAGCCACGAGTACAACGCTTCAAAGCGGTACAAAAGCGCCTCTAGTGAATGCGGTGTTGCCTTAGAAACGCGCTGTTTCTAAGGCGTGCGTCTCTTGCTCAGGCGCACATTTCGTTGCCGCGCCCAACGCTGCTTTGCTCGACGCTCACCGCGTCCAATGCGGGGCGCGTAGTCGCTGCCCTGTAGCCCATTGTCTTACACCCCTTGGCGGGTCGACGGGAACGCTGTCGCGTTCCACTCTTGAAGGCGAAGAAGTAATGCATGAGTTGTTTCTTCGTCTAGCCGAACCAAATATAGCCAAGCAACAGCAGTTCACCAGGCTAAACAGTGGTTCAACAACTAAAATAAAGGCTAGTATGCTTCGCATCCTGGGCTTAACCTTACCTAAGCCACAGCCATTTTTTTCATCCACTTTCATTTCCGTTAACCCTTTAAGGCGCCTTGTACACAATTGTGTACATTGTACTTCTGGTGTTTTTTTCGCGTTTAGGGCGCGCAATTTTCTATTAGGTTGGCTTTAGCACATTGCCAAACTTTAAACTGACAACCACGTGCATTTTGGGCACCATCTGTCACATTTCGGTGAAGATGTTCATATCAAAACAAGAAATGGCGGACGCCGGAGCAGCAAAAAGCGGTGAGTCAAGTTCTTATTTTTTTTAGAGCCACTTTTTTCATTGTGGCAAGCGAAAAAAAATTAGACGCGCTTGTGCATCATATGAAGTACCGAGGAGTGATAATTTTATCCTTTCTGAGGAGATGACCGAACGCTAATGCTCGCACGCTCATGTGTACACGATTGTGTACAAAGCGCCGTGGTCGCTGCAGAAATGAAGAACGCTGAGAGTTGCTTTGATTTTCTTTCCAGGTTTTTTGGCCATTCGTCGTTCTTTCTACAATGCAAACAAATATAAGAAAACCCAAAAGACAGCTGAAAGGCTTTTGGAGCTCATTGCTGATAAATGTTTCAGACGTTGGGGAAAGTGACGAAGAAGAAGCCACGTGCGAAGCGACCGACGCCTGCGTTGCAGCTGCGTTCACCAACCTCACAGAAGAGGAAGACGCTGCTGCAGGGGAAACGCAAGCTGAAGAAGTGGACACAGAGTGTTTTTTTCCTTTTGTGAACCTGGGTGTCTGCAATTCTTGGCTGGACTACCACCGTGACAATCAAACGCTGCCTGGAGCTAAACTCCTATATTTGATGAATTTTCGCTTGCTTGCAAGCTGCCGAAGCATTAATTAAATCGGTACTACCCGAGAAAAAGCGTGGAAGCCCTTCTCTTGCAGAGATCCAAGCACCACAACCAAAGATATCGCAAAAAAGCAATAATATCGCGTCCTTGCACCCACGCGCACTACGACTCCTTTGACCATTGGTCCGAATCCCGCGACCAGAACGTGCGAATTAGGTGCAAGCTCGAGAAGTGCACATGAGGCACCCGAATATTCTGCATGAAATGCGCCGTGCAACTGTGCCTGACGAAAGAGAGCAATTGCTTCCTCGCATTCCACAAGTGAATTTTGTGACCACCGAGGCGCTGTGTACACAATTGTGTACGATGTTGCAAATAATAAAGTTTCATAATAACTTTCAAGAATTCGATGGTTTTGTGTTTCTTAGGTCCCAAAAAGAATGTTTATATATAAAAAGATTTTTTTCTATGCATAATTGCAAGTGGCGCCTGAAAGGGTTAATTTATCGTTTCCTTATTTCATTTATTAAGGTCAAGTAATGCCCCCTAGGCTGTCCTTGGTGTCAGTATTTGTTGGCTTCTTATGACGTGACTAATAAAAATCGGTCCCCTCGGTTAATCACCTGCCTTCTCGTGGATATATATATATATATATATATATATATATATATATATATATATATATATATATATATATATATATATTGCCGCGCCGCCATCAGCGCCCGACCACGTTGACGAAAAATACGACGACCTCATCTGTGCAAGCGAGGCGCTAGAGAAGAAGAAGCCTGGCCTGAGCGCTTGCCCTAACTCTCTCGAATAAATACCGCTCTCCTTTCTTGTCTCCAGTGAGCCGTGACACTGGTGGAGGTGCTGGGTATCGCATCATCACCTAATGATAGGGACGACTCCTGCGAGCAGCCCTGCATCCAGCCCTTCAAGACAACATCCACGCGTCGAGACACCTGTGCACCGCGCAAGCCGCCGCCTGCAAGGTCTGTGCCCGGAATTCGGCCTCTTCCAAGGCACGTTGTCAGCGACCTCACCGACTCAGGAAATGGCGCTTGCAAGTCCAACACAGGTGACTGTTCAAAACAATCTAGTCCCCACTAGCTTCCACGGTGACACGTATGAAGACGCCGAAGACTGGCTGGACCAGTACGAACGCGTAGCTAAGGTCAATCAGTGGCGTCCGGACCAGAAGCTTTCCAATGTGTACTTCGCTCTTGAAGGTAGCGCAAGGACGTGGTTCCAAAACCGCGAGGCACATTTGACAACGTGGGACGAATTTTGCCGTCGGCTACTTGACACCTTCGGAAGCACTGATCGCCGAGATAATGCACAACGCCTTCTCGAGTTGCGCATTCAGAAGCCAAACGAAAGTGTTTCGATGTTTGCCGAGGACATGTCTCGTTTGTTTCGCCGCGCGGATCCCAACATGCCTGATTCCAAGAAGCTGAGCCATCTCATGCGCGGCGTCAAAGAACAGCTATTCGCTGGTCTCGTGCGTAACCCGCCTACAACTGTAGACGAGTTCATTAAGGAAGCCACAGCAATCGAGCGGGCGCTGCAGCAGCGTTGCCGGCAATACGAACGCCTGACTAACGATGCGCCTGCAGGAGCCGCAGTATTGACAGCGACAGACGAGACCTCGCTACGTGAACTAATAAGAGACATTGTGCGCGAGGAGATTGCGAAGCAAACTGCGACACCGAAGGAGTTCACTGTTGCTTCGGTCGCTGAAGTTGTCCGCCAAGAAATCCGGCAAGCATTTGCGTCACCTGAGCCACTCCCTCAACCGTGTCCCGAGCCACGCTTAGAGCCGCGCGCATACAGCTACGCGGACGCTGTTCGACGCCCTCTTTCTACCGGGCCAGTACAGCAGTACCACCAGCGGCCACCTATTGCTGCCTGGATACAGAGGGAGCATTTCAGGCGACCCCAGCTTCGCAGGACCGACGTATGGCGCACTGCTGATCGCCGACCATTGTGTTTTCAATGTGGCGAACCAGGGCACATTTATCGTTTTTGCCCTCATCGCCAAGGTGGCATCCAGGAAATGCCACCTGCCACCCCACGACAGTTTCCTGAGAGACATCGACGCTTCGACGACAGTGCCACTCGGGAACAAGGCAGCTCAGCTAATCTCCGGTCGCGCTCGCCGTCTCCGTTGCGTTATTCTTCGCCGAACCGTCGCAGTTTCGCCGACGTGGTAAGAGGCCGCTCTCCAAGCCCACGGCGGGGAAACTGAAATCGGCGACCTCCGGGGGGAAGGTTGCAAGTCGTCGAACCGCCGAAAGTCCCCCAACATTACAGAGAAACGAGCAGAGCAGCCCGGAGAATCGGAACGCCGACGAATTTGTGAGTTCCGACCTACTTTTAACGATTGATGGGCACGACGTGACAGCTTTAGTTGATACTGGCGCAGACTTTTCGATAATGAGTGAGCAGTTGGCAGACCGGCTTAAGAAAGTCAAAATGCAATGGACGGGCCCTTATATTCGAACTGCCGGGGGCCAGATAATGACACCTACAGGAAAATGTACTGCACGACTCCAGATAGGAAATACAGCTTTTGTCGCCACTTTTATGATCTTAAAAGAGTGCTGCAGATCACTCATCCTTGGAATGGACTTCTTGAGGGAGTACGGTGCCGTCGTTAACATACGGGATGGCGAGATAACCTTGTCAACTAGTACAGAGACGAGCCACGACGAAGAGCGCCAACGTACATCGTTACGTGTCGCCGACGACGACGTCTGCATACCACCACTATCATGCAGTCTTGTCTCCGTCAGTTGCGGAGAACAGTTTGACAAGGACGGCGTAGCCGAACAACTAACTGCACTTCTGTTCCACCAAGGTGTTGCCATCGCTCGCGGTATTGTCAGCCTAATCGGTGGTCGCACAGAGATACTTCTGACAAATTTTACCAATGAACGCCGTCACATCAGTAAAGGCACCGCTGTGGCATACTTTGATGAAATTGACCACGTTCAACACTGCCTTGCTGTAAAGGAAGAATCGACCACCGATACGATGCCACATGCACCCGTCGTCGACGTTGACCCAGGTTTAGCGCCGCAAGAGAAACAAAGTCTCAGGGAACTGCTTGCCGATTTTAAGGACTGCTTCTCTACAACGTCCCGAGTGCGTCAAACACCACTGACGAAACACCGCATCATTACGGAGGAAACAGCAATACCCATCCGACAGCATCCGTATCGCGTGGCTGAGAAAGAGCGTGAAGCAATACAGCGGCAAGTCAAGCAAATGCTAGAAGATGATGTCATCCAGCCGTCAAAAAGCCCTTGGGCATCGCCCGTGGTACTCGTTAAGAAGAAGGATGGTAGCCTGCGGTTTTGTATCGATTATCGCAAGCTCAATCGGATTACAAAAAAAGATGTGTATCCCTTACCACGCATCGACGATTCCCTCGACAGGCTACGGCATGCACGGTACTTCTCATCGATGGACTTAAAAAGTGGATACTGGCAAATAGAGGTCGATGAGCGGGATCGCGAAAAGACTGCATTTGTAACGCCTGATGGGCTCTATGAATTCAAAGTTCTCCCTTTTGGTTTGTGTTCCGCGCCAGCCACGTTCCAAAGACTAATGGATACTGTACTCTCAGACCTTAAGTGGAAGACTTGCTTAGTCTACCTAGATGATGTCATTGTTTATTCTGCCACATTTGATGAACATCTCAGACGGCTACGGTCGGTTCTTCAAGCCATACGCGTCCGCTGGGCTTACCTTAAAACCTGAAAAGTGCCACTTTGGATATGAAGAACTACAGTTTTTGGGCCACGTAGTAAGTCACACAGGTGTCAGACCTGATCCTGAGAAAATCGCAGCCGTCGCAAAGTTTTCAAGGCCTACAGACAAAAAGGCAGTCAGACGCTTCCTGGGCCTATGCGCATATTACCGGCGATTTATTGCGGGTTTTGCACGCATCGCCTCACCGCTTACCTGCTTAACCAGAGAAGATGTCACGTTTAAGTGGGGCGAGGAGCAGGAGGTGGCATTTAACGAGTTGCGGCACCGTCTACAAACTCCGCCTGTTCTTGCCCACTTTGACGTGGATGCGCCGACAATGATCCACACCGATGCCAGCAACGTAGGTTTAGGCGCCGTCCTTGTTCAATGGCAAGACGGCGCTGAGCGAGTCATCGCTTACGCGAGTAGAACATTGTCACGTGCCGAGTCGAACTACTCCACCACAGAGAAGGAATGCTTGGCTGTAGTATGGGCAGTTACCAAGTTCCGTCCGTACATATACGGCCGCCCATTTCAAGTTATAAGTGACCACCATTCTCTCTGTTGGTTGACCAACATGAAAGATCCATCTGCACGTTTGGCACGCTGGAGCCTACGGCTTCAAGAGTACGACATGACGGTGGTCTATAAATCGGGAAGGCAGCACTTAGACGCTGATTGCCTTTCCAGATCGCCGATCGAGTCGTCCGGCGGAGATGATGACGAATCCACTGGCTTTTTGGGAGTTGTTGATGCGGCCACCATCTCTCAACAACAGCAAGAGGACCAGGAGCTCGCGTCACTAATTGATTTCTTAGAAGGCCGCACCACAAACAAGCCCAGATTGTTCTCGAGGCACCTGTCATCATTCTGCCTACGCAACAGTGTTCTTTTTAGGAGGAACTTCTCTTCAACAGGGAAGAAATATCTACTCGTCGTCCCTAAAACACTCCGCAATGAAATTTTGCAGGCCTGTCACGACGAAGCTACCTCAGGTCACCTAGGCTACACAAGAACATTAGCACGGATCAAAAAGAAGTATTACTGGCCACGGCTCGCAGCACAGGTGAAGCACTACGTTCGAACGTGCCTTGACTGTCAGCGGCGAAAAGTGCCACCTACGAAACCTGCCGGACTATTACATCCCGTTCCAGTGCCTGCAACACCGTTTGCACAACTTGGGATGGACCTTTTGGGCCCATTCCCAATATCTGCTGCCGGAAATAAATGGATCATAGTCGCGACAGATTACCTTACGCGATATGCTGAAACCAAGGCACTTCCTAGCAGCACAGCAGCCGAGGCAGCACAGTTCTTCATCGAAAACGTCGTCCTGAGGCACGGTGCTCCAGCGGTCATCGTAACCGACAGGGGAACCGCGTTCACGGCTGAACTTTTGCGAACTGTACTCACCCTCAGTGGCACGGCACACAGAAAGACGACAGCCTATCACCCGCAAAGCAATGGACTTACGGAGCGCCTCAACAAGACTCTCGCAGACATGCTGTGCATGTATGTCGATGTGGAACACAAGAACTGGGACCAAATATTACCCTACGTAACGTTTGCTTATAATACGGCTCGGCAAGAAACAACAAGAATGACGCCATTCAGTCTCCTCCACGGTCGAGAAGTGACTACAATGCTGGATGCTATGCTTCCTCATGACTTCAGCGATTCCGAGACTGACGCCGCAGATTTTACAGAGCGCGCTGAAGAAGCAAGACAGCTCGCGCGCGTTCGCATAGCTAGCCAGCAAGACCGTGATGCCCGACGTTACAATGAACACCATCGATGCGTCGTCTACCAACCCGGGCAAAGAGTGTGGGTTTGGGCTCCAGTACGCCGCCGAGGCCTCGCGGAGAAACTTCTGCGACGATACTTCGGACCGTACAAGGTTTTACGACGCCTTAGCGACGTCAACTATGAAGTCGTTCCTGATCGACAGCCCATCCTGCTCGAGGCGCCGTCAGGACCTGCCTGAGACTGTGCACGTGGTGCGCATGAAACCGTATATTTCTGAGTGACATGGACACGCTCTGGTTTGCTGGACACCAGATGCTACCCGCCGAGCATCGGGACGATGCTCTTTCTGGAGGAGGGCAAATGCCGCGCCGCCATCAGCGCCCGACCACGTTGACGAAAAAGACGACGACCTCATCTGTGCAAGCGAGGCGCTAGAGAAGAAGAAGCCTGGCCTGAGCGCTTGCCCTAACTCTCTCGAATAAATACCGCTCTCCTTTCTTGTCTCCAGTGAGCCGTGACAATATATATATCTATATATATATATATAGACGTAAAATGCTAACATAGCTTTGCTTTAAGACTTTTCAGTAGAGCCACTGAGGGACGGTGTTCTATAATTTACAGCATATTACGATTTTAACGACGAGGCCTGGCGAAGGGTCCTTTGAATATGTCAATAAATACCATAGACAATCTCCAAGTTGTCTGTTATTACTATAAACGCACTACATAATAACAATAGAAAGAGATAAAATATGGCTAATCAGATGGACGTCCACTTAGCTAGCCTGCACGGGAGAAGGAAGTGAGGGATTGAAAAAAAGAGAGAGAAAGCAAAAGAAAAAAATGAGAGAGAGAGGGAGAGTTTGCTTACACAGTATTAGACATAATTGGTACAAGCGAAGTGATTAGAGTGTGCGTGGCTTTCAAGGTTCAGACGAAGCACCCAGGCATTTTCGCCTGTCTAAAGAGCCGACCATCCTGTTAGAGGACGCGCTCTGAAGAGACTAACGTTGGACATGGAAGTGGATGCAGTGGCAGAAGCGCTCGACGGTCTTCTCACACTTGCAGTGGTCGCATATCGCGTAGCCAGCCATACAAATGCAGAAGGAGTGTGAACTTGTGAAGGCTAAATGTAGTGATAAGTAGCTCCTCAAGCTTTTGATGGGGCTTATGCAGACATTATACATGTACACT